>NW_008679689.1:17403-19429 GCF_000695815.1 Acanthisitta chloris | reverse complement strand
GCAGGAACAGAACAGGTATTTATTTTTACATGACACCAATACACTATTCTTAAATGAAACTAGACAATTTGAAGTGCTTAGATCAAGACTAGAAATAAACCATGAGATTTGTAATGTACTTGATCTGGGAAGGCTACTTGCTTTAGCCACAATTTAAATGTTGTAGGCTGCACATCTCAGTTATCAACTGTTTTGTAAATATGTCTCTTACAGAGAATTATAACAGTCCAGAACAATGTGTTTTTTGAACATGCTGAACATCAAGGTAAGTGTACATGTTAACTGCCATCAGAGCAGACCTTAGTGGTTATAGAAACATCTGAGTCATAGCAATTAATTTAATCTTGTGTTAATATGCATTCCTACCTGTTATATATGTCAGCAACCCATAATTTTATGGTACTTCTGAGTGGAGAGGACATGCTGAACAATTCAGAAGCTTAACCCTTTCTCCTTAAACATTTAACCCCCCCATGCCACTAAAAGAATTGCATCAGGACACAGTCCTCCATTGTCTGAACTCATCTGTGCTACTTGATGCTGCTACATGGAGTATTAAATATATAGATGATTGCTGCTGCCAAGGTTTAGCATGCTCTGCTTTTTATTTCCAGGGTAGTGATGGCTCTCAGGGTGATGGGTTGAAGAGTAGATGTACTGCAAAATCTTGAATTAACAAAGTATGGGATGTTGCAAGAGTCTGACTTTGATTTTTATCACTGGTTTTGAAATGTGCCATTCTCATGAAGTGGTTTACAATGGGGAAACAGACGAAGAGAGCTCTGATAGACTTTGATAATAAGCTGCTTATTTTCTAAGAGCACTGGTTCAGGAAATTGTTTTCCCTTTTTCTGCACTAGTGCTAGCAACTGGTGTTTTAGATGACCGCTTCATGTCTCCATAAGCTTTCCTACAGAAAGGGAAGGAGGAGGATGAGCATCCTGTTAGCCCTGCCTTGTACATTACTCTCAGCTTCAGCATCATCTTTACTACAAGGGCCCTGGGCAGATGAGCAATGTCAAGTTGACTGCTGTCCAAATAATAGCTGTGGAGGTGATTACTGGCAAGATATCTGTAAGTGTTTAAATAAAAGCAATGAACAAAATCATTGTTTCAAGTTAGGTGGGCAAATTGCCTTTCTAATTTTCTGATTTTAGTTGGATTGCCCTTGGAGCACAGGGCCTGTAAATGCGAAGATCAGGTTTTGATGAAGACTTCCCTAGTATATACTCTGATCCAAAGGAAGGCATTTTTCTCATGGCTTTTCTTTTCTTGGTAAGAAGGAATCTTGTGGCTATGTAGTGGGTTAGTACCTTTTGAGTGTGGCATCAGCTTTGACACTGCCTGATTGTGAATTTTGACAAACCACCATGTCTCTGCCTTGCACACAAAAAGCAGGACCTGCTTGTTACTCCCTCTGCATTTGTGTTAGACTGCTTGATAGGGAATGTTCTGTAACAACAGGAGCAGTGGGCTGACTGCTGTGTACACCTTCTAGCCCTGCTGTCATCTTCTTACAGATGAAAACCTAGCATTACATATAAAATCTAAACCCTGTAATCTTTCTGCTCTTGAAAAGGAATGGGGTCAGTGAAGCCATTGTCTTACACTTCTAAATTATCTAAAGGACATGCTGCTGTTTTGTATCAAGATAGTAAGGTCCAGTCACAAAACTGATGTTAATATTCATGCCACAGAATGCATGTTTAGTTTTGAAATCTTCTGGTTTTCACCTAGGCTGGTGTATGATGTTTTAAAGTGCCAATACCTGGAACAAAGCTGATTTTTGTGAACTAAAAAACCTAACTGCTTTCTTAAAACGTTGGAAAGCTTCTGGCAAAGTTCTATTGAAAAGAAGATACCTGACAGAGACCCTGAGTACTGCTGAGAAACTGAGCACAGAACTGATTCAGTGCTCTACTGCTTTTTGCTTTGGGTTTGCATAATTTTGTTGGTGTATTAAACCAAGAAGTATGCACCCTGTAAATGCAATTCAAAGAAAAAGTCATATTTGGATCAGCAACTG
>NW_008679689.1:0-17379 GCF_000695815.1 Acanthisitta chloris | reverse complement strand
GAGGGAATCAGACCTGAGACACTGAAGAAAACAGGAGATATTAGGACTTAATTTCATAAGGAACTTTGACCTTTAACCATGTTCAGAAATGTTAATAATTGTCCTGATCTTACATAAACAGTGATCAAAGCTTGTTTACCAAGACTTGTTTACCAGGTCTTGTACTATTCCCCGTAAGGTGTCAAGTCCCATATTAAAAGACTAGTATTTTCTAACATACATTTGCATTTTTAAACCACCAACATAAATAAGTCTACACTTTCTAGCCATCTAGGCTTCATTTTATTGTGGCATACACAAATGGTCTGGCTTCAGAGCAAGTAGGGATTGAATCTAAGGTTGTGTCATGTCACCTGAAAACAGAGTGAGAAAAGCTGCAGAGATTTTGCTGTTAAGTGTCTGACCTGGTTAAGATGTTTTCTCTCTAATGCCTCAGCCTCCGATGAATATTGTCTTAGATAAGATATAGTTCAGCTAATCTGAAATAAGAGGCTGATAATGAAGCAGAAGAAACTCTGGTCAGCAGAACACTTCTGCTTTCTGTGCATTTGCCTTCAGTCTCCTGCCAAAGAATATTATTGTGTAGCTCAAACCTTGATGATTTCTTCTTTTAGTGTCTATCTATTAGGACCATATAAGTTTTCATTCTACAGGTCTTACCCAGTTCTTGCTCTTATAGGTGACTATGTATTTTCTAAGTATGTATTTTAATTATCAGTGCGCTATCTTGTTCATAAACTTCTATATTTTCTCATGTCAAGAGGTTCAGTAGCCATAGATTTACTACATTTAATAATAGAACAGCCTTTCATAGTAGGATTATCTCCTGAGACATTGCTGTCTTGTGTAGTTTTGTATTTTGTTCTCCTAGAGAGCCACTCATCCAAGAATAAGCTAAGCTTAGCTCTGCTTTTGACAATGGATGAGACCAGTGCTTGATGGGTATGGTAACATAGGCATTAAATAATAGAAATTGCAGTTTAGACACTAAAAGCATCCTGTGGATGTTTTTTATCATTTTAATGCAATTACTGGTTTCCTAGCAATCATGCTACAACTACTAACAGTCTTCAAATATCTGAGCATGCTCTTTCTAAAAAAAGGTGTTAAAAGCTAAGAAGTCCAAACACAATTTTTCCCAGATTATGTAAAAACAATTTTTCCCAGATTATGTATGAAGAATAATACGTTTGTTATTGAGATCAAGTGAGCTTGTACCAGGAACTAGTGACCAAGGCAGGGAACACACTTGGGATCAAGCTGAAACTTCGAAGTCTCTGGGAGTGTCTGATAATGAAGCTTTTGCCTAGCAATAAGGTTTCAGGATGGAAACCCTGTGTCAGAGAGCCACAGGACTGGATGCACCATTAGAATGGAGTCTTGGTATAATCTCCTTTACATCTATGGCACCTACATTGTTGAACAGTGACCCAAGGTGTTTTTTGTGTATAGGTTCTCAGTCTCATGACAGAATGAAGCAAATTGGTTGTACCATGTGGAGAGACTCTGTTTAACATGTCATTCTTCTCAGTCCTGCCTGTTAGAATGAAGAATACTCTAGAACTTCTTTATATTTAAACTTTTGAGAGAAACAGACTTGACACTGAAAAGTGAAATTAGTCTGAAAAGCTCTGGCATATTAATCTGACTTGAGTGCTCAGAGATAAGTCACTGGAATGTCAGCATCAATATCTGTCTGTGCACATTTTTCTGGGACCTTGGGCAAAGATGCAGGATGGACCAATATTAGATATCACAAAAGAGTGTCCAGAAAAAAGACATGTGCCACCATTCCTGATCCTAGGTTGTGTTAAGGTTCAGCCTGCAACAGAAGCTAGGAATCTGTGTGAGACAGCTTTGGTACAGAAGTTTTCCTGTTGGATGCTCATGTCTGACAAGCAGTTACACTGAGTTATGCATTTGTCAGAAATCTCAATGATTTCAACCACACAATTACCTGACACTGCTAGTACATGCCAGTACATGCTCTGAAAGCGAGCATGGTGCTTGAATTAATGAATTGAACTTTTGGCAGATATACACAGCAGATTTTAAAACAGTTATATATTTGGAAACTTCACAAGCCACTTAATTGTTTTGAGCTTTTGAATTATGAAAATGTGTGCAGTGCAGTCCTAGTGTGGTGCAAGGGAGCTGCTCAGCATTCACCAATTACTTCTGCTGGATTCCCAGGTAGTATCTAAACCTATTTACAACTGACAGAGTTTAAGTCCTGTCATCAGCTTAAATAGAGGCAGAGAAAAACTCTTTAGAGCAGCATGACTTCATAGAATCATAGAATCATAAGAGCTGGAGGAGACCTCTAAGAGCATTGATTCCGACCAATAATCTGCCACTCTCCTGTAACCCGTAAACCCTAAACCATATTCTCCAGTGCCAGATCCAGACATCTCTCAAACACTTCCAGGGATGGTGACTCCACCACCTCCCTGGGCAACCTATTCCAGTGCATGACCACCCTAACATTGAAAACATTTTCCCTAATACCTAATCTGAATCTCCCCTGTTTTATCTTATGACTATTCCCTCTAGTCCTCTCACTGCAGGCATGGCAGAAGAGACCATTCCCCACCTCTCTACAGTCCTCTTTCAGGTAGTTGTAGAAAGCAATTAAGTCACCCCTGAGCTGCCTGTTCTCAAGGATAAACAAACCCAATGTCCTCAGCTGTTCCTCATACAACATGTGTTTCAGACTTTTTGTGAGCTTGGTTGCTCTTCACTGGACTTGATTCAGTGTCTCAATGTCCTTCTTAAAGTGAGTGGCCCAAAATTGAACATGATACTCAAGATGTGGCCTCACCAATGCTGAGTACAGTGGGGTGACCTCTTAGTCCTGCTGGCTACACTCTTCTTGATACAGGCCAAGATGCCATTGGCCTTCTTGGCCATCTGTGCACACTGTTGGTTCATATTGATCCAGCTGTTCACCAGCACTCCCAAATCTCTTCCTGATGGACAACACTTGAGCCACTCCTCCCCCAGCCTGTAGTGCTGCATGGGGTTGGTGTGTCCAAAGTGCAGGACCCAGCACTTCACCTTTTTGAACCTCATGCAGTTGTCCTCAGCCCACTGATCAAGTTGGTCCAGGTCTCTGTAAAGCTTTCCTAGCCACAGGCAGATTGACACTCCCATCCAATTTAGTGTTGTGTGCAAATTTACTGTGGGTGCACTCAATCTCCAAGTCCAGATCATCAGTAAATATGTTAAATAGGACTGGCCCCAGTACTGAGCCCTGAGGAACAATACTAGTTACTGACTGCCAAACAGATTTATCTCCATTTACCACAAATCTCTGGGCTGGCCATCCAGCCAGTTTTTAACTCACTGAAGTATCCACCCACCCAAGCCACAAGGAGCCAGTTTTCTAGAAGTATGCTGTGGAAGACAGTGTCAAATGCCTTGCTGAAGTCCAGATAGACCACATTCACAGCCTTCCCTTCATCCACTACTTGGGTCACTTGGTCATAGAAAGAGATCTGCCAGGTCAAGCAGGACCTTCCTTTCACAAATCCATATTGATTGGACTTTATCCCCTTGTTGCTCTCCATGTGCCGTGTGATGGCACTCAGGATGATCTCCTCCATGATCTTGCACAGAACTGAGGTTAGGCTTACAGGCCTTTAGTTCCCCAGATTCTCCTTCTGACCCTTCTTATGTTTGCCATATTTCCAGTCAGCTGGAACTTCTCCAGTTATCCAGGAGTCCTAGTAGATGATTGCAAGTAGTTTAGTGAGTTCTTTTGACAGTTCCCTCATTACCTGGGGTTGATCTCATCAGGGCCTATGGACTTGTGAGCATCCAATTGGCATAGCAGGTCATTAACCATCTCCTCCTGGGTTATGGGTGCTTCACTCATCTCCCATCACCAGCTTCCAGCTCTAGGAACTGTATATCCTGAGGACAATTGGTCTTTACATTAAAAACAGAGGCAAAGAAGGCACTGGGTACCTCTGCCTTGTCCTCACTCCCCATCACTACACTACCTTCTGCATTTATCAGCTGATGGGCACCCTCCTTGACCCTTCTTTTGCTCCCAATGTAGTTATAAAAAACCTTTTTTCATTGTCTTTGACTTTATCAGCCAAATCAAGCTCTAGCTGGGCTTTGATCCTCCTAATCTTCTCCCTAAATGACCTCTTGGCATCCTTATAGTCTTCCCAACTTGACTGACCCTCCTTCCAGAGATGATACATTCTCTTTTTTTCCTTCCTAAGCTCCAGCCTAAGTTCCCTGTTTAACTAGGTGAGTCTTTCTCCTCAACGACTTAACTTCCTACACATAGGGACAGCCTGCTCCTGAATGTTTAACAATTCTTTTTTAAAACACTCCCAGCCTTACAGAACTCCTTTTCCCTTCAGGACTGACTCCCAAAGGACTCCACCAATCAATGTCTTAACAGGTCAAAGTCTGTCTGCTGGAAGTCTGAGATGAAATTCTACTGCTGGCCCTCATTACATCATTCACTATTGAAAACTTTACCATTTTGTGGTCACTATGGCCAAGATGTCCACTGACCACCACATCCCCCACCCATCCTTCTTTATTTTCAAACACCAGGTCTAGCGGGTACCTTCTCTGGTGGGCTCATTTACGTGTTGTGTTAGGAGTTGTCTTCCACACACTCCAGGAACCTCCTAGACTGATTCTTCTCTGTTGTGTGGTATGTCCATCAGACATCTGGCAAGTTGAAGTCACTCACAAGTATGAGGGTCAGTGACAGTGAGACTTCAGCCAGCTGTTTGTAGAAAATCTCTTCTGACTCCTAGTCCTGGTTGGGTGGTCTATAAGAGACACCCACCTCGGCATCTGCCCTGTTGACCTTTCCCCTGATCTTTACCCATATGCTCTTGACTTTGTTATCTTCATCATTGTTAATTTGAGTACAGTCAAGGCACTCTCTAACATACATTGCTATCCCACTATCCCTCTTGCTATGCCTGTCTCTTCTAAACAGCCACCTATTACATCATTCCAGTCATGAGAGTCATCCTACCAAGTTTCCATGATAGCGACTAAAACTTAACTTTCCTGTTGAACCATGGCTTCCAGCTCCCCTTGTTTGCGGCCCATACTATGTGCATTGGTGTACGTGCACATCAGCTGGGCTACTGACTTCACCCCCACCACAGGCATGCCACCTTCAGGCTCATCTCTAGTGGGCCTGGTCTTTTCATTTTTGCCCTTGAAGCCGAGTTTAAAGATCTCTCAATTAGCCTTGCTTACTCCTGGGCGTTAATCCTCTACCCCTCTGTGTCAGTTGGACCCCTTCTGATGATCAGGCCTGATGCCATGTAAGATGCCCTGTGGTCAAATATCCCAAAGTTCCACCTGTGACACCCACCTCGCAGCCATGTTCTTACCAGTCTAGCCCTCCCTAATTCTTTCAATAGTTTCCCCTAGTACTGAAGCAATTGAGGATAATATAATCTGTGCCCCAACTCCTTTAACTAAATGCTCCAGTGCCCTGATGTCTCTTTTAACTGCTCTAGGACTTCTTTCTTCAATATCTTCATTACCCACGGAAGAACACTAGTTAGAGGTAGTAATGCGAGGGTCACACCAAATGAGGAAGCTTCCTGGTGACACCCCTTACGTGGGCCCCAGGGAGGCTGCAGACCATCCTGTGCATTGGGTCAGGAATACATATTGGGCCCTCCATTCCCCTCAGCAGGGAATCCCATATAAAAATCACCCTTATTTCCTCCAGTTTTGGAGCTAGTTGTCATTTGCCTGGTTAGCTGTTTTGGTATAGGTGGCATCCTGGATGGCCTTTCATCAGGACCATTGTTTTCCCAGTCATCAGTTTCCAGCACAACATACCTGTCATGAAGCTGGATGTAGGAAGGGGAGGAAGGGAATTCTTCTACCAGCCAGAACAGTGATCTGCGTCCATCCCTTCCCATGTCCTGGATTCCTTCCTGCTTGTTGTGGAGAAGGTAGAGGATCCTTCAACACGTAAGGTGCATCTGGCTGGTGTGTTTGCCCCAGGGCAGGAAGAGACTCCACCAGTCAATCTCTTCCTCTGACGCCCAAATGCTCTATAGTCTCTCCACCTTCTCTTTGAGCTGTACCACTCTTCACAGGTATATGGTCTATCTTTTCTTTCTCTGAAATATGGAGCTGACAGGGCTCTTGGTCATGCTGGTTGGACACTAACTGAGAACTCTTATGAACAGGTGGTGATGAATGGTTGCTCCCTTCCTTCAGCTGAACTCCTTGAAGTCCATCAATGAAAGGTGGAATTTCATGTTAAATTGTCCTGGACTAAAACTCTACAATCAAACACTCATTTTACAGTCAGTTGAGGTACTTTGTTTACTCTACTAAGCACAGAAGAATTTCTGCCCATACATCAACTCTGACATTTGGAGTAGTGATTTTATATTCTTCTCTGTCCAAGAATTACCAGTCTGACCAAGATGACACTCAGCCCTTGTGAGGCCACACCTGGAGTATTGTTCTGGGTTCCTCAGTACAGGAGGGACATGGAGCTCCTGGAGTGGGTCCAGCTGAGGGCAATGAAGATGATTAAGGGGCAGGACCATGTCACTTACAAGGAAAGGCTGAGGTAATAGGGCCTGTTCAGCCTCGAGAAGAGATGACTGAGAGGGGACCTCATTAATGTATTCAAGTACATGACCAGGAAGTGCCCAGATGATGGACCCTGACTCTTCTCACTTGCGGAAACCAGTGAAACAGGAGATAACGGGCAAAAACTATTGCACAGGAAGTTCCATGTGAATATGAGGAAGAACTTCTTTACTGTGTGAGTCATTGAGCACTGGAAGAAATTGCTTAGAGAGGTCATGGATTCTCCCTCTCTGGAGGTATTCAAGAACTGTCTGGATGCAATTCTGAGCCATATGTTCTAGGATAGCCCTGCTTGAGTAGGAAGGTTGGATCAGATGACCCACTGTGCTCCCTTCAAACCTAACTGATTTTGTAATTCTGTGACTCTGTGATACAAAAAACATGGTACAACTTTCTGTTCATATAGTTCAGCATCAACCTGCTGGCACTCCTGATGAGTCCTACTTGAAGGACTGAAGGTTAATTTTAAAACAATGCAGTTTATTTTAATAGGAAGTTCTATTATTACTAGAGAAGAAGATATTTTCCAGAACACTGATGATTTACAACACTGGCTTCACATATTTTCTTCATATTTGCTTGGAGCCCCTAAATGAGCTTGAGTTTTCTGGAGGAAAAATAGGGTGGGGGACTATTGCTTTTCCTGTAAGTTATCTAACGGTTGCCAATAAAAACTATCCATCTGACTCCCTCCAGAACGGCAGTAATCATGGCTAAGTTTGCTACATCATTGCCAAGTGGCTTGTTCCCTCACAACACTATCTTGTACGTGAAACTGAACAAAGCAGAAAAATAAGTTAATTTGAAGACAAGATCAAAGAAGATGAGGTAAAATCTTTCTTGTTAAAAATCTGCTTGAAATATCAGCAGTTTTGGTTTTTGTATCATACTTAGATTAGTTTAGCTTCAGTACCCCAAAGATGAAGTCTACTGTTACACTTGCAACTAACGCAACTGACTTGTTACTGAGATTTGCTGCACAAGAATAAAGAGAAACCATTGTAACATAGAGTGCCATGGGATGAAGAAGGTACTTATGGAAGCTGGTACGTAATCCTGATGTACTTTGAAGCACAGTTTCTGAATCCAAGACAAACAGAAAAGTTAAAGGAATATGAGAGGGGCAAGGCACAGCTGTTTCCTGGCAGAAGAACTTGCTCTTGTTAGTGTGGATATAATGTGTGTGCCTTGCAGGTACTACAGTTCTGGCCTTATGTTACAGGACTTTATGTCAGGTGTAGGTTAGACTAAATTAGGCACATATTTTTGTAGGATCATCATCCCTTTCCCACCATTCATTAGAGTTATAAAATAATATGAGATCTGAGAATTTCTAATCCTGATGAACAGATATTTCACCAAATATTTTAGGCTGTCGAGAACTGGTCTGTCAGATATTTGAACTGCAAATGCTTCTCTAGTGCTCAACTGCACAGCCCGAAGGTGTCTGTGAAGGATAAAGCTATGACTCCATTCCTATCCCAATGTTTTGCCTAATGGCAAATAAGCTATCATATTAAAGCTACATGAATTCAAGAAGTTTGTGAATAGCTCTGCAGAAAAAATTGCTACAATACAGCTGTGCTTCCATACATATTAGATATGAGATATAATTAAAGAATTTTAAGAACAAATTGCCATATTCAGCCAAGTGGAAAATTCATCTTTCAAATGCAGCTGACTGCTTGGAATACAACAGGATAGTGAAATAATTTCACTAGTTGCAAATATGCATTTTTTTGTAGCGTTGTAACCTCAAGGCTGATGCGTTTGATGTCAGATATTGTTCCCACACCCATCAAGAAGATAATTAAAAATAAATTTTATACACACTATGGGTTGTTCAACATGGTGCAACTCAGAGATAAACCCATGTAAATGTAGTGGACACAGGGAAAATGAGTTTAGTGTTTTACCAGTGTTGATCTAACTTTGCCTTTTGACTTTCCTAGCAGCCTAGTATTAATTTCACAACAGCTTTCCCTTGTTATAGCTTGGTCTTTTGTATTGTAAAAGATAGAATCTTGGAGTCATAGATTCATGGAGTAATTTAGATTGGATAAGACCCTTAAGATCATTGAGTTCAACCACTAACCCTGCACTACTAAACCATGCCCATACATGTCACATGCCCATGTCTTTTAAATCTCTCCAGGGGTGATGACTTCCCTGGACAGTCTGTTCCAGTGCTTGGCAAATTTTTCCTAATATCCTTCTAGCCCTTCTTGTAGATAGGTGTCAAATTTGTCAACCTCCAGTCAACTGGGACCTCCCCAGTTAGCCACGACTATAATGGAAAGTGGCTCAGTGAGCATTTCTGCCAGTTCCCTCAGTGCCCTTGTGTGGGGGGTGGGGTAGACTGGGTGCTTTGCTTCCCCTCTGTGCCACTGTGTTGAGACTGCTGGTCATAGCTGGAGTAATATCTCTCAGCATAGCAGTTGTTCCTCATCGTTCAGCACCCCTACAGCAATTAACGATAACAAATCCAGAAAAATAAATCTTTATTTTGTCAGGTTTGATTATACCATGTAGAATTGGGAAAGTGACAGCAATTCTTCACCATCTAGTGGAATAATATTATTCATTGCAGTCCAGAAAGTTGAAGGCCATTTCTATTTCATGTCTTCACACTAGATAGCCGTATGCTGCAATGCTATCAATGCTTTCTACATTGGACAATCCAGGTAAGTATTTTGTATTCCTAAAATATGAGACTGGGGGAATCCCTCAGTGATTTTCCTGGTGCATAAAAAAAACATTTCCCTGCAAACTTGGTGTTAGCAGCAGCTCAGCAGGGAGTGTGATGCTGAATAATTTGTATTTCTAAACCAGGGACCTACTTCCCTACAGCTTTTGTTACTCTGTTAGCTGGCATGGAACAGTAGTCACTGTGTGTCTTACAGCTGCTACAAGGCATTGCTCTGCTTCAAATATTTTCTTCAATTGGCCAAGCAGTAGGCTTTATCTTCTGACTCACATTGTCAGCTTTGTGCTTGATCATGAGATCTACAGGCTTACGACAGAGCTATGCACTAGTCTTCTGGTGTGTAACTGTCCAAGTGGCACGAACAAATTGAGAGTTTTGCAAGTGCCAGTCTCACTAACAGCCAAATAGCTAGTTCCATCTCTTTCTTTGTCCTTGCTTTTTCCCCCAAAAAAATTGGAAAGAAAGACAAAGAAGCAATTTTCACTTTAGTATAGAACTACTCTGCTATATGACCAGTGTTGACTCAGTAACATATTTCTCAGAAAACCTCCTTATTAAGGTTGCAGGTCTGTAGAAATTGACTTCTAATACTTTGGTTCATTGGTACAGCAAAAAATGCAGCAATAATCATCATCCTTGTCCATGCAAGGGGCAATACAAGTTAAAACACAGTATTATCTCTTCTGCCAGTAACAATAAGGACACTAGTCAGTGAGTAGTTAAGGCTGATGGAGCATCCTCCAGCTCAAAAGACAATCACTTCATACTATCACTGTTTAATTTTGTGGAAGACTCACAGCTGTTGTTACAGGTCTCTTTTAACACAGATTGATTTCTATCTGATTCTGCAGACAGAATTGTGTGCAGCTGTGGGGGTGCATTGACTTCAGCAGGTGCAGGAGATTGCAGGAACTGAAATACCAAGGACTTTGACCATTAAAGCTAAGAAAACACAAAAAAATGTTTCCTGAATCTCTTCGTATGCATAGGGAACAACTGCTGATTTGTGTGATAAGGCACATCATATGGAGTCAACCTAAAAATCAGATAAAAATTAGCACTTTCAAGTACTGGGCTTGTAATGAACATATTCTGTAAACTTTTCTTCCCTTATTTCAAAGAGTGTAGTGGTGAAGGAGAGAGAAGAGCAGGAAATCTGAAAAGAATGTAATATGTATTCTTTTGTCTTGGTATTTTGGAAAACACACTTTTTCAGACGTTAATACAGATTTCGTTGCTTGTAAATTGCTCTTTCATATGGTTTATGATTTTTGTGATATGGCTTATAAATAACTGATGAAGTAGTTCAAGGAAAACCACAAAAATTACTTAAAAGGATGCTGTCAAAATGTATGCTACCTTTAAGTTTTTTTCTTAGCCTTGAATATTTAATGACTTAATTTTCCCTGTTTCTTCCCTGAAAAATAGCTCCACCATGCAGCTAAAGAGCTGATTTTCCTAAAAGAACACACTGGTATCTCCCTTATTTTAGTATGTATGTATTTCTGAGGATTTATGAAATAGCATGCAAAAAGTATGCTTGCAGTGTTATTAGATACTGTAAAACAAAGTCTCCTTGTGCTTCGTGAACTATTCAAATCAGTTTGGAAGATGGTCCATATATGGCTTGAATGAGACTTCCAGACCCTGCAAGTATGTCAGTGCTAAACACTGGTCTGGAAAACGGGAAGATATGGAGCTTACTTTTGCAGAGCTCAGAAGGACACCAATTTCTTTTTCTCCATACCATTTTTGATTTGAGTTCAAAGTTCAGAACTCTCCATTGCTTTTATTAGAAGGACAGGAGGAATCAATTCTGAAGGACATCTGATACTATGTTTACTTAAGTGAAAAGTGTATGCCATTCACAATTTTGGATCACAAGGCCTGAAATTACAGGGGACCATTTTCTTGCTTCCAGCCATAAAAAGTTTTGAGGCAGCATTCAGTTCAAAACTTCACTTGGCTTTTCCTTGGTCTATGCAGGGGTATCCCTTTTGCCTTTTCCCTGATCTTTCCATTGCTTTGCAGGTATGATTCAAAGATCCACAATCCAGCAAGGGCTCTTGTTTTTGTGTTTGCCATTGCTATTTAGTCCCCAAGGAAACCTTTCAGAACACATGATTTAATTTTCTTTCAAGCACCGTTATGTGCCAATAACTTACATTCTAAAAGACCCTGATATTTTTTAAAAAAAATTAAAATTACTCTAAAACTACATTCAAGCTGCTAAGAGTTTAAGACAGGTAACAGCAAGAACACTTTCTACTTAATGAAGTGGTGGCATGAAGAATATTCACTGGGTAATGAGACTGGGTGATCCAATAAAAAGGACATAATGTAGTATTTATAATGGAGTTCTTGTGGATCTGCCTGTTTCCTTGTTCTTGCTGAATTTTCTTTGTCCTGGGATAAAGCAAGTTCCTCAGAGAGTATTGGATGTGCTGTGAGGTGAGTAGAGAGTGGCAGTCTTGTTACAGCCATGTCGAGTGAAGGGATCTTCTCACCATAAAAAGCAAAGTTGAAGTGGTAAGATAAAGGGAAATTTATGCTGTGGGGGAACTGAATCCATATTCCTTCAGATATATTAAGGAAAGGGTAATTACTTTCTAGTAAAAGGCCTGGAAGATTTCAGAGAGATTTATAGCTAAATATTTTTTTTCTAAAAGGTATCTTGACAAACTGTTTTATGCAATAACAAGCCTCATACAATACAGCAATTAGGAAAAGTAGAAAAAAAATTATAGATGATAAAAGTGTAATTACAAAGTTCACTGGAAATATTTGGAAAGAGAGGGGTACACAAATTCTTAGTTTAGGTCTATAGATGAGTTTATTTGCCATCATGATTCTTTATGCTGATGAGACTTCAAATCCTTTACAATGGTTGAGGACAAACCAAGCAATAATCATAAATTTCCTATTTAGATCTCTTTCCCCCAAAAATCCTTGCATTGTCAAATTATCAGCAGCTTTATGGGATATGTTTTCGTGATCTAGTTTTGAGATGTACTTGACCTGGATGGTGACTGGAAGGCAATTGCAAGTTTTAAGAGTTTGGTGGAAATCAAACAACTTTCTTATAGAATGTGTCAGTCCCTACAGTAATATTTCATGGAGAATGTGGCCAGTCTAGAGCAAATGGTGTCTTAGGTCTTCACTATCATGCTTTACTCTCCTAGAATAACTCTAATCTCTGGAAAAGCATACAGCTTTGGGCACTTCAGCCCAGATTGAGTTGCATTCAAACAAGTCAGTCTGTGATTCAAACCCCATCGAGGTCAATGGAGAGGTTCCCAATCATAGCTTTTGAATCAGAGGCTTAAAGCTGGTGTTTTGCTGTCAGAAATGACTTAGGCTTACCACAAAACATAAGTATGCATTTCTCAGAAGAGCTAGAGAGCACTGAAATTGATCTGTTCCCTGCAGCTATACTGAGGATTATGCCTGATTGGCAAAGCTTTCCAGAAGGTTTAATCTTCAAATTAATTTGATGGTCCTGTTCAGCACAAGGTAAACCAAACACAGCGGCAAAACTGTTCTGCAATATTTATTCACATTTTAAAAAAGATGGTTGTCAACACTATTTTCTTTCTCTTTGTTTACCTTTCTGATTAATCATTCTAGTGAACAGGTTTGCTAGCTGGAAGGGATTGCTGATACAGCAAATCTTAAATTGGTTGCAGTCTTCTGTCTATTAGTGGTGAAGTCCATGCACCTTTAAAGGTGCAGCTGCAGTTGCTGTGGTTATACACAGACTGGTTGTATAATGTCAGCTGTACTGAGTGGTCTATTTATCCAGCAAAGCACAACACATAGTGTAGCCATTGCAATTTGAGCTGTCTCTGTATCCTATTACACATAAGGCTGGCATAGATTTCTCTAGTGGACTGACTGACTGGTATAGCTCCCACTTTTGGCAGCCTACAGGAAAATGTATCTCACTGGTTGTCTGTTGTGAAAGGAAACAAAGGGTGAGTCTGATTGATGATCTGGATTAAGATTTTAGATGTCTGGGTTCTTTCTTTTTCCATTGCTTTTCAGATTGACTTCTAAGAACTTGCTCAGTCTCCTACTGCAGTTCTTTACTGTGACGTGGGAAGGATCTCCTGATTCTAAGGAGCAATTTGAAGATGAGTCTGTTACTACCTGCCATGAAATCATTTACCTGCATGAAGCCTGGGCACATGTGCACCACAGGACCCTGACACCCCATCAGCTGGATTGATGCTGGAGCCAGGACTGGTGATCTTTTTTTCTCCTATTCTTGCTTTCTTTCTCTCCCTCCCACTCTTTATTTCACCTTTCCCTTCCTTTTTTCCCTTTCACCCTACTCCTTTATCCAAAATCCACTGCTGTGTGCTTATACTAGGAGGTCAGGAACTAATATACTGATTTCATGCCAAGTGTGTAATTCAGTAATAACTTTGTAAGCTTTAGCAGGCCCTGTGACTTTTGTCATTCCTTTCCATCATGAGCATCTACAAATCTCGTGTGCTCCCATCCCCTCAGGGGTGGGATGACACAGTAAGGAAAGAGCTTTTACTCCCAGTAGATAGTTAACATGTGGCTATAGACTCCATGGAAATTTCTGGGGTTTGATACTTGTAGTCTGCAATCCTTTATGATCAGGAAAAAGCTGTTCTGGAAGTCAGTCTTCCTGGTATACCACCAAGAGAAATAGGAGAATAAAGTGAATTTATTGCACTACACACACACTTTAGGTTTTAAAACATCATCAGTTGTGAAGGATGTGATTCTGCATGACCCTCATGGGTAGCATGATGTGCCATCGAGCAGGATACAAGTGAAGATATTAACTCTGTCTTCAAGTGCATGTCCAGGTTGGTTCATCTACACGACTGCAAACTATATGTAAGTGTTTGGTATATAAGAATATTTAGTACAGTAGTCTTCAAGACAAGGCAATATACTCGCAAAAATGATAAATCAGGCAAACTTGAAGGAAGAAAGCATACGTTAGTGCTACTGCTTCCCCCAGCAGCAGCAGAATGTCCCTAGCAGGATACTGCATACACGCTGACCTGGCCCTCCCTTCATGATACTGCTGGGCAGATGAGTGCCTGATGCAATTTTAGCTTCATTCCTTAATGCCACATTTCCATGTAGACCACAAAGAGAAGTAGGATGCTGTGACTGAAAATGCAGACACCAAATTCCAAAAATTTTTAATGTGTATTTATTATTCTTCCATTGGGAATGAGAGGCAAAGCGAGACACCGCTTACCCTGAAGCCAAGCAAACCTCCAGGCCTGAAATCAGGTATTGTGTATCACATATTAGGTATCTAGCAGTTTGTATTATTATATGTGTGCAGAAAAGATACTAAGAACCTTCAAACATACCACTGGAGTCCCAGGAAGGTTTCATTTTTCTCTTTCCTTTTATTTCACCATTTCCTGTTAGCCTTGCAAGTTCTTCTGATTGTATCAGTAGAGAATGGAGGAAAAAGTGGGAAAATTTCCTTTAGCGGAATGGTATACAGGTTTCTTTCTTTTCTTAGAAAGCAAACACTTCTCTCATTTTACACTACATAGCATAGTTGAATATATTTATGTTCTGCTGATTAAATATATCTGCAGTGCATTATATGTTCACATTAACTTTTTTCAGTCCTGTTATCTAAACTCCCCCAAAACACTGCTAACACCAGAAGTAAAAAAGTAGCACTGGTTGCGCAGATGAAATAGTCACAAGACATGTCCTGACTTGCATCTTTAGGGATTTACATCTGCTTTACTTTTGTAAAATTCTTATATACAAAATTTGAAAGGCTAGAGACAAATATTCTAACCTTTATGTTTCCAATAAAAACCCCTGATGTCTGTAATTCCCAAACATTCAGGATGTGTTCTGCTTCCTGTTCCATGAGCTATTTACAAATTTGTACATACACAGTTCATGATGCTGAATTTATTCTTCCCTGAAGAAATATTTTTCAGGGTGTGATGGCTTGATAGTTCAGTAAAAGGACAATTGCATCTTGCTCTGAAACCATGAAGTCCTAGAAAGTGCCCCTGTGCCAGAGGAGGTCAGCGTGTTTCTGGGAGCTGCATATGGCAAAAAATGTCTTCTGCAGAAAATGTCTTCTGCAATAAGACTCTTGTCTGAATGCTGTGGCTAGTGTTTCATAAGGGGCTGGGGGATGGGTAGGGAAATGTCACTCCTGTGACCTCTGAAATTTTTTTTCCGAATGATTTCTGTCAGGCATCATTGATACTGAGCCCCATTGTTCACACCCTTCCCATGTGTTGCAGGCTGAAAGCCAGGCTCCCACTGCAGCCATCTCCCTGAAGTTGCAACTTTAAGGGCTGCCTTAGTCACCAACACTCTAGTGAAGAGCAACCCACCTGCCTGGACTTCATTCTACATAAATCTAGGGCAGCTTTGCCATTTGCTTCATCTTGGCTTCTGTCATACATCCTTAGTTACTTCGGATTTGCCACTGTCATGTTGCTCCCTGTGGCTTTGTTTTTCACTATGTTCATGTTCTCACTGGTGGCTGTGGTCCTATCTCCCACCCAGAGAATGTTTAGGCAGCCACACACCACCCCGACACTGGTAGCCTTGGGGGAGCCACACCACTGTGGAGCAGGGCAAACTATCCCTGGTTTTCAGAAGAGGTAATGAGGCCCTTGGTACTTGGTTACAACCCCAAACACCTTTCCAGCTCAGGTGGGTTGGTGGCCCTGTGGAAGGTTTTCCAGGACATTGAGCTTAACCCTGCTCCCCATGAAGCCAGTAGAGAAACTGATCATGACTTTGGTACCTGCAGAGGAGGGTGCAACAGGTAAGGCAGGTTCAAAGCACACAGCAAAGTCCCATAAAAAAACATCCTTCCTTCATACACCTGGGAGAGGCTATAGCTTGCATATGAATGGAAGGATATGGGTCATAAACCTGTGGGAAGCAACCAATATTTGTATGGTATAAATGCTTTGAAAATACATGATTTCGTTAAGAAGATTAAATTTAATCTGAGTTTCCCAAAGAGGTAAAGTTTAACTTTAGTCTTACTTGTCTACCCTATGTGGCTGTAAGGGTGTATCCATGTTGATATATGCTTATTAAAATCTGTCTCCAAGAAGAGACGTGCAGTAATAAGCCTCTTCACGCTCCTTTTCTCACCCAGTATGTATTAAAGTGTTGTGAGTAGCACTGAGCAAGACCAGGCAAAAATTATCACACCTGACACTCTCCCCATCCCTTGACCAGCAGAAATGGAAAGAGCTGTTATTTAAATGCATGCAGTGCTTTAGCTTTATGCAAACAATAACATCTCCCCATCTTTGTTTCTGAGCAGAGAGGGCTGAACTCATCACGTAATCCAGCAGATGATGTTTTATGTGTATCACACGGCTCTGTGGGATCATGGTGAGAGAGGGAGAGAAAACTTGCTTTCATCATGTCTCTGGCATGTTAAACCAACCTTGTCTGGGATTAATTTGAGTCCTGGCTCTGGCTGTCTCCTGGATTAACATCCCTAGCAGACCAGGAAACACTTTAATTCAAAAAAGGTTCAGGCTAGTGGCTTTGGATGCTTTCATAGGAACAACTTTCTCTGAACACTAATGGGGCTTGGGGCGGGTCCCTGACTTTCCAAGAGACAGCAGTCTGTTGCCGACAGCATGCTGGCTGTTGCAGAATCCATTTAATACTCCCAGAGCTGCCTGCAAATCAGCAGCACTGATTCCTGTGCATAGCTGGAAATACCCTGCACCATGCACTGACTACAAGACGTAGAATTAAACATCTTAGTCTTCTAGCTACTGTCTGCTTGCTGCTGATAAGGTGCATTTTTAAACACGAACCTTTTGCTGCAACTCCTCTACAAGATTAAGGTGTCAAGATTGTCCTTCTCTCCTTTTATTTCTAAAGGTGTGTTAGTAGAGAGATTATTATGGCTACATCAGACTCTTGAACTCTTTGAAGCCACTTTTTTTTTTCTCTTTTTAAATAATAAAGCAAAAAAGCTACTGGGTAGCACTGAGCACCAACTACTAGCAAGAAAGGTTTCTTCTTAGCAGTATCTTGGTGGA
>NW_008679688.1:7597-14259 GCF_000695815.1 Acanthisitta chloris | reverse complement strand
ACCCAGCAGAGAGTACCCCTGTCCAAGGCATGGGCTGCCAGCATCATCAGGAGTATTCGATGGGAGACAGTGTCAAAGACTGGTTCAGGTAGGGTAGACTACATCCACAGCCTTCCCTTCATCCACCAGGTGGGTCACCTGATCATAAAAGGAGATCAGGTTGGTCAGACAGGACCTGCCCTTCCTAAACCCATGCTGGCTGGGTCTGATCCCTTGTCCATCCTGGAGGTGCTGTGTGATCACATTTAGGATGATCTGTTCCATGACTTTGCTAGACACTGAGGTCAGGCTGACAGGCCTGTAGTTTCCCGGGTCCTCCTTGCAATGCTTTTTGTGGATTGGCGTGACATTTGCCAGCTTCCAATCCTCTGGGACCTCCCCAGTGAGCCAGGACTGTCAGTAAATGATGGAGAGAGGCTTGACAAACTCTTCTGCCAGCTCCCTCATCACTCTGGGATGGATTCCATCTGGCCCCATTCCCTGGTGATGTCACTATCCACCGCTCAGTGACGTCATTCTCCACCATCAACTTGGCCTCAGGCTAGCTTGGAGGTAACAGCTGTGATGTTTTAAAAACCTTGCTGAAGAAGATTCACTGTGTCCCAATCCCAAGTATACTCCAAGTTACATGGTAAAGCCTCTCTTGAGTTCTTTGTATCTGCCTCAATTAGCCTTTCTTGGCAGGTGTTGCAATGAGGCAGTCTGTCAAAGGGTAGTAGTAGTTAACACTTTAGCTCCACTGTTGATGAACTGTGGTGTGTGGTGTGCTCTTTCCTCAGGAGAAGAAGGAGCTTTCTTCCTGATGTGGAGGGGCAGAAGAGTAACTGACCTTGCTGTTGTTTCCTCTTGCTCTCAGTTAACTGTAGCCCAAGCACCTGTGTCATTTGAAGACTTCTGACCCTCTGTGTCTCCTCACTGTCAGAATGTCTGGACAGGGAAAGAAAGAAGCAGTGGCTGGAAAATCTGGAGTTGTATCAAGGAGTATCAAATCAGCCGAGGCAGGTCTGTGGTTTCCTGCAGCTCATTTGCACAGATTCCCCAGACGAGGGAAGTACGCTCATGGGACTGGTGCTGCTGCTACTGCTGTATACTTGGCTGCTGTGCTGGAGTACCTGTCTGCAGAGGTCCTCAAGGTGGCAGGGATTGCTGCACTTGAAAACAAGAAAACTGGGACCCTGCCCAGGCACATCCAGCTGGGATGAGATCCCTCAAGTATGGGTTATGCCAAATATTCATCCCCAGCTCCTTCCCAAGAAAACTAGCAGAAATGCTGCTGCTTCTCAGGAACAAGGTGGTAGCCAGTGAGACTTGCTTGTCCTGCTCTGGTCTTTGCTCTTACATGTGATGGGACTCAGTAGCACTTATTTGTATGTGTTTGCTTCTTTGTCAAGTATTTTTCCTGCTAACTTTATGGCATTTTCAAAGCTTGTGATAAAGTTTCTAGATTTCAACACTGGTGATGTCTTTTCTCTGGGATGGAGGGACAAAGACATGTCCGTAAAAAAAAAAAAAAGCCAAGCATAGCACCTAAACAACATTTTATTCAGAGTCAAGTACATGCTTACTTTTGGAAAGATGTTACAGGTAACTGTTGTGAAGCAGGTAAAGAATCATGGAATCATAGAATCATAGAATTTAAGGGTTGGAATGGACCTTACAGAGCATCTAGTTCCAACCCTCCCTGCCATGGGCAGGGACACCTTCTCACTAGATCAGGTTGCTCAAGGCTTCATCCAGCCTGGCCTTGAACACCAACAGGGTCAGGGAAGCCACCATGTCCCTGGGCAACCTGTGCCAGTGTCTCACCACCCTTATATAAGGAGGCAAGCCACACACTGCTGTTCCTGTGAACTTTTCCTTCATCACAGATTCTTAGTGCAATCAGTTTGGTGCCCCAGAGATTGTTTAACTCTGCTTTTGAAGTTAGTAAGCTTGTGTTTTAAAGCCTTATTGCTCATGCAACTGTAGTGAACAATTGCCTCTCTAGACTGTTCCAACATGACACTAAATCTGTAGCCTTTCCATCTTGTCGTGACAATCATAAGCTGCTTGCTTAAAATCTGGTGCAGTATTAGTACTGTCAGTAGAGATCACTCTCTGGTTTCTGCCTATTAGTGCAGAAAAATATAAGTGTCCATATCCAAACAATCACCCTAGGCCTTTGAAAGTCTTTCCCCCACTCCTTCCGCACCCCAGGAAAGCACTCCAGACTTCTGTTGATAGTGGGTGCTGAGGCTTGCTGTTGGACTGGAAACTAGGGAACTCTGCAGCTGTGTTAGGATCAGCCTGACCCCGAGGCCATATCTCACAGATTTCATAGCATCTCACACCGAAATGAGCTGGTTAGGACTGGCTTCCTAAACAGAGTGTGAACTTCTTGAAAAAGATCTGCATATCCTGTTGAGTTGGTCTGAGCTCCTTTGCACCCTCAAGGCACGAGGGTATGGGAGCCTATTGGCCAGGTTTTATGATGCTGTCAGATTTCAGAGCTGTGGGCAGCTGAATTAAGGACTCATTACAAGCTGTGCTTACACAGAAATATCAAGAGAGGATACCTGGCAAAGCAGACACTGTGATTTCAGGGTGGTAGGCAGCTGGAACAGTCATTGGATGCTGCCTGGTTTTCATGAGCAACTTGAGATCTTGTCTAGCCTGCAGTTAACCCGGTGAAGTGACAAAAAATTGGAGGATGCTGTAGCAATGAGAAGTAAAAATGTCTGAGAGTAGGCCTTAAGCTTTGTGCACATAGTGAAGAGGTGTGACATGTAACTTGCCTTGTGCTAAGGGTTTACACCTGTCCAAGGAGAAAGAAAGGCTTTAAAGGAGGTATCTGAGAAATGAACATATGAAACTCAAATTATTTCCTCCATTGGACCATGGCAAGTGAAAGCAGGTTTGGGAAGGAACTACATAAAGCAAAAATCTAAAGGTTTGCAGTAATAGTAGAAGACTCCAGCAAGGTCCTAATTGCACTAATGGGCAATTTTAAGCATGCTGCTTTGAGCACCCTTTGCTAGTCTGGAGAGCTGTCATCATGCTGCTTGTGGATGCAAGCTGCTTCTATGAGCCTGCTCTGCAGCACATCAGACAGACCTTGCAAGGCATGGCCAGTGCTCATGTTGCTTCTAGAAATGCCTTCACTTGCCATTTTTCGTGATAAGTGATGCTGAGCTGGGTGGCCCTACCTCTGTTTAGACTCAAAGACAGAGTTTGTGGTAAAGTACTGGTCTAATTCAAAAGTCAATTTTTGAAGTGTTTCTTGATCAAGAACAATCTTGTTTCCTTTCTTCTAGCCAATAGTTGTACCTGGTAAAAGGACCAGATGGCATTATGATCTGAAAAGTCATCCCTCTGGCTTCACAGTAGCAGGGGATAGATGTCTCCTCAGGCAGCTGTTCACAGGAGTTTCTGCTGGGCCAGGACTCAGTTATTGAGGTGTCACCAAATCCTTGACTCTAGAAAGGACGTATTCAGCCTGTGCATGACTTTGGGAAAAACTGGACAGCGTGACAGGTGTAGACAAGTCCTAGAAGAGAGAGAACCCAATGTCAGCTGTCCTGAGCTTACCCAGGCTCAGCAGCATAGTCCCGAAGCAGCTTGGCCACTGCTAGCAGCACAAAGAACAGTTTGCTGGTCTAAATCTTGATTACTGCATCCAGGTGAGGTGTGGTGCCTTCCATATAACGAATTAACTGCCCACCAGAGGTACTTCAGTTAATTCACTAGCCTGCTACTAGAACAGCTTAGGCAGGTGGCGAAAGAGGAGCGAGAGAATGAGCAGGTAAGCCTGCCTAGCCTGGGAACAGAGTGAAAGAGAGCAGCAAGGTTTTTGGGACTGAGGAGGTAAGGAGTGGTGCAGGCACTGAAAGCACAGAACCTGGCAAGCTGTGGAGATCAGCACCAGGAAGGGAGGGTTCCAGTGGAAGCAGAGCTGGGTAGAGAAGCAGAAAGAAGTGAGTGACTGAATGTGATTTGGAGAGGAAAAGCCTGAGCCTGGTAGCAAGGACAAGTTGCAGGCAGAGCTGCAAGAAACTCAGAGTAAGATGACGGCAGTGAAGAAGAGGCACAAGGGAGAAATGGTCATAAAAGGTCTGGAAAACCTGTTGTATGAGGAATGGCTGAGGCAATTGGGCCTGTTTAGTCTTGAAAAGAGGTGGGCGATGATCTCTTCTGCTAGGGCTGCAGGGAGAGGACTAGAGAGAACAATCCTAAACTGAGATAGAGGAGATTCAGATTTTATGTTAGGAAAAAAATTTCTCTGATAGGGTGGTCAGGCACTGGAATAGATTGCCCAGGGAGGCGGTGGAGTCACCATCCCTGGAAGTGTTTGAGGCGTCTGGACACAGTGCTTGAGGATAAGTTTAGGGGTTTAGAGGTTACAGCAGAGTGGCAGCTAATGATTGGACTGAATGATCTTAGAGGTCTCCTTCAGCCTTGATGATTCTGTAATTCTGTGATTCTAATGGATGTGACCTACTTCCATTGTGATTACACTGAGTGAAGGATGTGGCACACCCCTTTGTGATGGCACCTAGCAATGGGTGTGACATCATCCCAAGTGTGATGTCACCTAGAAACGGATGTGACAAATACATTATGATGTCATCTAGCATTGAATGTGACACTCCCCCACTGTTATGCAATGAACTACCCTGTGCTTACTTTGGGCCACACAACCCACGTCTCATCAACTGGGGCCCAGGTCCCATCCCAGGCGGTGGCTAGTCCTGGCAGCAGTGTCCTGCTCTCCCCAGCATGTCCTGGGCTTGTGGCAGAAGGAATGCCCCTCAGTACCTAACTGAAATGACTGTGCTGCTTGCTTTTCTTCCAGGGCTGATGGATTTGACAGACATGGCTGTGATTCTTCTGTGCATATGTTTTATACACTCTTGTCTGTGATACTTCTGTAAGTATATTCTATAGTTTTTATAGAGGTTCTTCAAATGTAAAGAAGTTTTGTAGTTCATTGCTTTTGCTGCTCTTCTGTAAATAAATAGTCCCTGTTTTTCAGAGCCCAGCTCTCTTCGCACTGGCTTTGGGCATATGCAGTGTTTTCTGAGTTGTGGTTTGCTGGGAAAGTTCCGTGCAGGGGAGCAAGCAGCCGACTCAGTGTGAGTGATAGAGCAAGCTCCAACTTTATTGTTAGCTCAGTCCTTCTCTTACACAGTGGATGAATAACTATGCTTATTGTTCTCCTTACCATTACATAACCATTACCTAAACCCTAAAAGTTACATTTGTATACTTTCTTAGCTTGCAGGACAACTATGCCTATTACTCACTTTAGCATTACCTAAGCTCTAAAGGTTACATTTATATACTATTTCTGCTTGCGGATGCAGCTGTGAAGAAGTCTCCTTTATTCTCTGGAGAATACTTCTTTGTTTTCCTGGATAGTTCATCCTTGGGCTTGCAACATTGCTGAGCTTTCCCAGATAGCTTGTCCTTAGACTGCAACATTATGCTGAGAAAATAACTTCTAATGCTGAGAAGCTAAATTCCTGAGGCCTACTTCTTAGTTATATGCTCAAAGCTCCCATAGACCTTTGCTCGACTCTTGCTCGCACAATGCTCTCTGGGAGCTGTGCCCCTGTTCCCTTAGCCATTCTTCAACAGTGGTTTCCACTTGCTGTGGGTTCCTGTGGCTGGAGGTGTCTGGGGGTGCTGTCATGGCCATGCTGAGGGTGGGGGTACGTGTGCAAAGAGGGAGGTCCCACTTACCAAGATCATACTATCCTTGCAGTTGATTTGGATACACTTGGTGTTTGTAGAGGCAAATCCCACCAGGCCCTGCCCCCATGGGATTGCCTCTGGGAACAGGGCCATGCCTGCAGTGTCCTGCAGAACCTCACTCCTGGCTCTTCACTTGATGGCACCAGGCTCCAGCGCTAATGAGGGCATCTGATTCTCCTGGGCACCTCGTGGTGGGTGGACCCTGCTGGACCAAAGCCACTCTACCTCTCCCCTCAGCAAATGGACAGGGAAGAGAAAAAAATATAATGAAAGGCTTGTGAGTTGAGTTAATAACCAAAAGAGATCTCTTACTGAATACTGTCATGGGCAAAATAGACTCAGCTTGGGGAAATGAGGTGAATTTATTACTAATCAAAATCAGAGCAGGATAATGAGAAAAAAAAATAATCTTCAAACCACCTTCCCCCACCCCTCCCTCCTTCCCAGGATCTAACTCCTCCCTCCAGCGGTGCAGGGAGATGAGGAGTAGAAGTTACAGTCAGTTAACATCATTTCTGCCACTGTTCAGGGAAAGAAGTCCATACCCTGCTCCAGCATGGGCTGATCACACGGGGACAGCTCTCCATGAACTTCTGCAATGCCACTCCCTCTCATGGGCTACAGTTCTTGATGAACTGCTCTGGCATGGCTCCATTTCCATGGGTGGTCCCTCAGGAACAGCTCCAGTGTGGGTCCCTCAGGAACAGCTCCAGTGTGGGTCCCCCACAGGAAGGATCACAAGTCCTAGCAGAAATCCTGCTCTGGTGTGAGTCTCTTCTCTTGACAGGTCTGTAGGTCCCTGTGAAGAACTTGCTCCAGCAAGGGCTCCCCATGGGTTCACAGCCTCCTTTGGGCATTCCCCTGCTCCAGTGTGGGTCTCCTCCATGGGCTATAGATGGATCTCTGCACCCCCTTAACCTCCATGGGCT
>NW_008679688.1:0-7577 GCF_000695815.1 Acanthisitta chloris | reverse complement strand
ACCTCCCCTTTCTCCGTCTGCATTGACCTTGGTGTCTGCAGAATTCCTCTCACATATTCTCACTTCTCTCTTCCCTGGCTGCAGTTACAGCTGTGCAATAAATGTTTTCCTTCCTAAATATTTTCTCTCAGATGTGTAACTACCATCACTGACTGTCTCGGTCTTGGCCAGTGGTGGGTCCATCCTGGAGCTGCTTGGATTTGGCTCTTCCAAAGGGGAAGCTTCTAGCAGTTTCTCACAAAAGCCACCCCTGTAGCCCACTTGGAAGTAGCACACTGGTGACTTTTCAGAAGCAAGCACCTTTTGGGGTGGAAGGATATCCTTTTAGGCTGAGGACTGTGAGAAATGAAAAAACTCTTTTCCTTGTCTGTTAGTTTAAAATCCTGCCACCTGCACCTTTGCTTTTACAGGCAAGGAATGAAGTGCAGACAGGCTTCAGTTTAACAAGGAGGAGTTGAGAAGAGCAAATCAAAGAAGAGAAAGAGAGAGTACAGCAACAGGAAAGAAGATTATCCTGACGGAGTAGAAGTAGTGCAGGGACACTGGCAACAAGTTCCCTTGAGATGCTCTTTCTTATCTGTATCCGAACAGCAACACAGAAACAAAGCTTTGAACAGGATCTCACTCATGGGCTTATCACCTGTTTCCTAGGAGCATACTGTCCAAGACATGGGAAGCACAGGTGGGATCCCTTACTTCCCAACACACAGCTGCTATGTGCCCTTCACTCAGCCATATCTTTGTAATAACAGCAGCTAAACTGCCTCAATCTCTGCACTCCATCACCAGACAGAGCCTCCCAGGGACCAGGTAGCTGAAAGAAGAACACAGCGGCGTGGAGATGAACATGCAGAGAGCTCAACTTCCTCATGGAAAACACTAAAGTTGGTTTTTCTTTCCTGTTCACTTGGAAATGAAAACAAGAATCCAATGGAGAGACATTCCTTCTAGGCTAGCCAGTGCTTGGAATCTGTGCAGTCTCAAGGAGAAAGGCACATGTGTGAAAACTGAGATGTCTTAGAAGGCAAGAGGAAAAGGCAGTTTGGGAAGAGCAAAGGGAAATCTGGAACTAGGATATAGCCCATCCACTGGTTCATCAACTGAACACAGAAATTCCAGCATGAACTTCAGGAACAAGAAGACATAATGTTCACAACTTGTATCCAGAGCAGAAGGGTGTGCACCACTGAGGACAGAAAGTGGTGAGCCCTTTGGGAAACCTTGTGGAAAGAACATTCACAAATGGGAAAAACCTTTTCAAAAGGGACAACTTAAGTGTTTCTGGGAGTCTTGTCTTCTGGCATCCACAGCAATGGAAAAAAGTGGGACCAGCCCAAGGTTAATCAGCAGTTATCATAAGACACCTGGAAAAAAATCAAACCCCTGAACAGCAAAACAACATGGAGGGACTGAAATCCCAGGCTGTTGATTCAGGAAGACAGGATTGATCCAGGCTGATGAAAACAGTCTTCCAACTAGATGTGCCAGGAAAAATTAATGCAGACAAAACGCAATCTCCTCCTGTATGTGGTATCTGAGGAGATAAAGAAGAATTAAAAGATCAGTTGTCTGCCAGTGACCAAGTGAGTTTTGAACCTTTGGCTTGCAGGATGTAAATGAACATGACGGCATAATACCAGAACTACTTACCTGTCTGAATAGGTAACAAGATTGGGATGGCTATTGTCCTGCATGAACATGACCTTGTTGAAGTGCTGTTGTTGGAGAAACATTTGCTTTATGGCCACCTAAAAGGACATTGAAAGCCATGAACTTGAGCAGTCTGGGGCACGAGATCACAAGGAACATGGAGTGCGTGATCTTGGAATGACAGAGCTGAGCTGTGCCCAAGTGCCTTGTGATTCCACGTCAGTGGAGTTAGGAACTGACATGACAACAGCCTGGAGAACATCCACATATCAACCATTTCCTACTTCTAGACCATCTGCCAGGAGCTTTCTCCATTGCAGCAGAGGGAACACAACAAACCCCTCTGTGGGAGGATGAAGCACTGCTCCTACAGCAGACAGAGCCACACAAGGCAACGCTGTACAACACACAGACACGTACAAGTGTGTGTCCTGTACACAGAACAACACAGTCTCTTAAGCAAAGTCAATCCTGAGAGGTGCTGAAAGACCTGATTACTGCAAGAACTCAATTTCCTGCCCCATCAGAGCCTCAGTGTCTCTGCTCACTTGGATGCCAGTTCCAGGACACATGGCCACACATTTTGCCGTGTCAGCACCCCAGGTTATAAGCCCAGGCCTTAGGCTTTCCAAGCTCTTGCAGAGCTCTCTCTAAGCACAGGTCCCAGGTGCAGCACTGCAGGTGGATAGACAACTACCAGTAAGATTCAGATGCATTTGCTGAGAGCCAGCAAGGAGAATTCAGGAATGCAAAGCTGTAGCCCCAAAGAGCAGTGGGACTCTCTGAGACACCACCATGCCCACTGGTTACAAATAGGATCTCTGGAATGAGCTGTAACTGACACTGAGTCACGGCTGTATTGTTTAGGAGAGATCTTTGCTCTGGAGAAACGTCTTTGTTAGCGTGTGTGGCAATCAGCTGCACTGGGGCTGGAACACTAAAGTGCCTTCCAAACACGACCTCTCCTTCCTTAGGTCTGGCATTACACTTTCAAGATGAATCACATGACGGATGTGATGCACAGATTCCTATCTGGGTCTAAACCTGGGATGAAGAGAAATTGGCCTCAATGACAGCAGTTGCCATCAGGATGCACATGTAGCACTTCAGATTGAGCTAGTGTGTCCTTCTTGGGAAGATCCTGCTGCCCTCCTTGCCTTCTTTGGCATACTTGCTATGGACAAAGCCTGTCCAAAACATGTTCTGCAGGCTGACACTCACCTGCACTTGCAAGGAACAGCCTTTGCAGCAAAGGTCTACTGGTGACCCAAAGCTCTAGCCAGAGCTCACAGCAGAGGGGAAAGCACTGCGGAGCTACAGAATCTGAGAGGGGTGTTGACACTTACCTCTCTTCCTGTGGCTGTGTCGAGTGCTTTGTTCTGTAACCCCTAGAAAAAAACAGCAGCGAAGAAAGCTGTTTAGTCCCAGGGAGTGAGAGCCAGCCCAGACAGGAGATCTCTGCCACCTGGAGGGCTTTGAAAACACCCAGGTCCATCTACCCATCAGCCCATAGCACAGCAGCCCACCAGCACTCTGCCTGCCATGCAGGGTGTCCCACAGAAAACTTAGGTCCAACAGGAAGAAAAAGGGCTGCTACAATTCTCAAATGGATGCACTAGATCCCGGCAGAGGTTTCTTTTCCTTGGTTCTTTTTCTGTCTGTGCATGTGTGTGGTGAGAGATGGAGAAGCTAATCCCAGTGCCTGAACATGCTTGGAGCTTGCCTAACTTCACACTTGATATTCCACCAGAAAAATCCCTGTCCCATGCTTTTGTGCAAGTAACTGTGGTTGCACTCACCCTCTGCCAAGATTTTCCCATGCAGTGTATTTCTTCACTGGATCTCCCTTGCTCACTGTTCTACCTGAAAGAAACAAAGTTCAAGTAGCTCACTTCAAAACAGAGGTACTGCCTTCCAGCAGGTCCACAATGCAGCCCCACTGTCTGGGACTGTGAGCCCTCTGTGCTCAGTTGGGTAACAACAACAAGACAGGCAGCTCTGTAGGACAGATGGCCTGCTCAAAGACTGATTTTCTACAGCTCTTTGAAGGGTTAGCTTGGCAGGAAACTATGAATATGGAGAAACATTCAGAGCAGACAGAGATCAGAAAACAACAGGTACCGAGACAAGTGTCTGACATCTACAAATATTAAGGGGAGATGGAACAACAGAATCTTTGTTTTCTGGGGAGTAAACACTCTGTGAGAATCCACAGATGGTTTGGTAATTCTAAAGGGTCAATGCACCTTGGGTTGTGCAATCCAGTTTTATGAACAGGTGCCATCTTCAGAATAGGAAGAATATTATTGCAAAGTGTTTCCAGGAGTGGAGGGATCTCCTCCACCTTTCCACAGTTTCCCAGAAGAATGTCTTTACATGTTTAAAGAACACTCATGTTCTAACCCTGAATGATGGGCCTTTAAGAATTAGGACCCTCATCCTTTATGGCCAGGCCAAGTTCTGAAGACCACCTTGCCCACACCCCATTGGAAGAACCACAGTGCTTCTCTTCAACCTGACGCACATCAGTCACTCGCACTGCACTCGCACAAGACCTACTCAGTAGCTGCAGGTACTCATTCTCTGATTGATCCAGCAGCTCTGCCATGAGGTAGGGATCGTTCAGGTGTTCAGGCTGGGGAACAAAGGCTTCTTTAGACAATGCTGCTGCAGTGGCAGGTTCCACGGCAGAGCCTGTGTAGGTCTGGGACAAGAAATTAGTTGAGGTCAGACTGGTGGCGGCAGATATGCCCCCAAGAGCACATGTCAAATGCAAACCCTTGGGAAGATGCTGTTGGCCACAACCAGGGATCTGAAACTGGACTTTTTTTGGTGTCCACTTGTCAAATTAAGCAGCAAAAATCAAAGGCTGTTTTTGCACAAGTTTCACAGACAGTTTCATTTTCAGGGACTTTCTGAAAAGTGACTGCAACAATGACCACTCCACTTCTTCCCAATGACTCCATTCCCCCTCCAAGGACTTCAGACACGCTTGTGTCTCCTTGTTATGAACTCCACTTCTTCCCAATGACTCCATTCTCCCTCCAAGGACTTCAGACATGCTTGTGTCTCCTTGTTATGGTGTCCTACCTCCTTCAGTCCTCTCTCTTCCTCAACCATCTCTTGCAAATCCTCAACCTCCTCTTCCCATGCCTCACTCAGGTCTTGCTCATCTTGGCAGTCAATCACTTGCTGGGACTCTCTGGTGGCTGCTAGCCAAGACGTCAGCTCTTCCACCTCAAGACAAGCAGAGCAAAGCAGTCAGAGACTAGAGCTTGTCGCTGTCAACCATTGCATAGACTGTGAGCAAAGGGAGAGAACACCTGTAAATCTCAGCCAGTCATGACGATTCTCAACAGATACAGAGGGCTTGCTTCAAAATCTATGTGGGTCACCCTGTTTATCTGAGAAAACACCCCAAAACATGAGGCTAGCAGCTACAGGTCAGCAGAAATCCCTGTGCATGATTGCTGGCCAACAGGCCAAGAGACTGGCCCTGCTGTCCAGGGCAGCAGCTGAGATTCAGGGGACCATTAAGTCTCCTACAGAGCAGCTGCAGTGGAGACCACAGGATGAGGGCAGTCAGATGGATTACACCCAGCAGCAGCTGCTCTGCAATGGAAAGGCCATAAGGGCAGACACCACCTGTTTGATGACTGGAGTGGCTCTTCCAGTTTCACTCACCTGGTTTTGTAGACCCTCCCTCTGATGAAGCAACTGATGCATTTCCTCTTGGATGTTGCCCCTTTCCTTCTTGTGCCTCTTCTCCGCTGCCTTCATCCTGCACTCTGCTTCCTGCAGCTCAGCCTGCAGCTTGTCCTTGATGTGCTGTAAACACAAGTGGAGAGAAAGTTACTGGCACCTGCCACCAGGCTCAGGCTTTTCCTCTTGCACTCTCCAAATCACATTCATTCAGCCACTTCTTTCTGCTTCTCTACCCTGCTCTGCTTCCACTGGAATCCTCCCTTCCTGGTGCTCTGCAGCTTACCAGGCTCTGTACTTTCAGTGCCTGCGCCACTCCTTACCTCCCCAACCCCAAAACCTACCTTTCATGGCCTTATTACTGCCCTTCACTCTGTTTCCAGGCTAGGTAGGCTTACCTGCTCATTCTCTCGCTCCTTTTGCATCTCTTCCCTGAGCTGCTCCAGCTGCTGCTGCGTTTGGACTAGTTCTTCACAAGTCTGCAGTAGTGTATCTAACAAAGCTGTCCTGTCCCGCTCTTTTTCTAGCAGGACCTGCACAAAATGAAGAGAAGACAGGTTTAAATATCCCACACCACCTCTGAGTGGCAAGACTCAAAGCCTGATGGGCTCATGCTTCCCAAGCACTGTGCTGCTGGTCTTTTGGGTCCTTCTCTGACCACAGAGGATACAGTCATGTCTTTGCAGCTTCTCAAAAGCCAAGAGAGAGGCCAAACCAGCAGGTGAACTAAAAGACACTGCAGAAGAAGAGGATGACTCAGGCAACTGCAGAACAGCCCTCCACACCTTTGCAGACAGGAGGAAACAAAGCTTTGCAGTTCTGCATTGCACACATAAACAGTTGCAACCAAAGTTGCCACTTACTGCTTCTGCATATTCAGGACATGGTGTAAAAACTGTTGTAGGTGTACTGTCCATTTTCTCCTCTTTGACCTCTTCTTCCTGAATAAAGGGATCCAGAGGAGCATCTGGCATTGGTGTTGTGCACTGTGGACAGAAGGCAGTGTGTTGGACAGGGAGTCACCTACTTTTTGTACCAGATTTATATCCCAGCCCTATCTGTGCTGTTCATTTATCTACTTAGGCCGTGGAGCTGGACAGTTCCTCCAGGGGACATTGTCTCCTACAGATCCTGTCAGGCTGTGAACTGTCTTTGCATCTCTCTCTCTGCTGGTGACAGAGAACCTGCACAGATCCTGGCACAGAGCTGCTCCCTTCTACACTGTGAGCATTAAAGGACATCATGCTGCCTCATAAGTGATAATGAGATAAATCCATGTCACCTCTTCGAATCTGAGAAAACTGATGCTTAAATATGGAAGGCCAAAACCCAATTTCCAGGTGTCAAACCTGGAGGGGAAGATCTATGTCCTGGCAGGACACCAGCCCTCAGCATCTTCGGACACTATGTCCTGGCAGGACACCAGCCCTCAGAATCTTCAGACAAAAAGGGCAAGTGCTGTCTGATCAGAAAATTGCAGTTCTGCATTGCAGCATAGACAGTGCCAACCAAAGCTGCCACTTACTGTTTCTGCATGTTCAGGCCTTGGTCCAGAAATTGTTGTAGCTGTGTTAGCCATTTCCTCCTTTTCACCTCTTCTTCCTGAACAGAGGGATGCAGAAGAGGATATGATGTTGGTGTCTTACAGACAGTAGCAGAGGAACATGGAGTTGCCTGTCATTTATAACTTGATTTCTCTGCAGTTCTATACCCACCTGTGCTAATGAGAAATCATAGACTCTGATAGAAAGGGGATTCTAAATCCTTAAAATAAATTAGGCTCATTAGACAGTACTACTTAGTGTTCTGGATTTGATATTCCTCCCTGGCTACAATCAGTAAGAAACCTTCTCTGTGCAAACCTTGAGTTTTGTTTTAAAGCGATCTTCAATGGCAAATTAGGAAAACAGCCAGTGATCCCTTTGCTAACACTGCTGTAAAGACATTGGTGTGGACTTATTTGAGCCCACCAGGACGGCAGTCTACTGCAACAGGCCAGGCTCACCACTTGTTCCACAATTCTTAAACACTAGGATTAGCAAAGCTTCCTTTCCCACTCACCGAAGCATGGGTTTGTCTGTATCCACGAGTTAGGTGACCTGCAATGGACTAGGGAAAAGTAAACAGATGCTCTTAGAAAACTGCCTGTGATGGGCAATGCCATGAAAGAAGTCAACCCAAACAAAGAGCATTTTCCTTTCACAACCTCCCACCAGGAGCAACAG
>NW_008679687.1:899-1372 GCF_000695815.1 Acanthisitta chloris | reverse complement strand
TTGGGACAGCCCCACCGTCCAGGGGCCAGGGCACGCTGCACACTAGGGCCATGCAGTCACATCAGCAGGATGTTAACAGAGAGAAACCAACTGCAGGGGAGGGATTGTGGCTCCTTACCTGGCTGTTTGCTTCCAGAGCATCTCCCAGTGCTTTCTGGTGCTGGTCTGTCAGGCCCCTCCAGCATGGCTCAGGGGAAGGCAGGCGCTGTGGGGGCATCTGTGCTGGCACACTGCTCTCCAGCTGCGGCGTGCAGGCGCCAAAGGCCACCTCCTCACCAAGTGAGAAATCAAAGTCAGTGCAGTCCAGTGCTGGTGGCATTAAGGTTGATGTATCTGGAGAGAATAGCCACAGGTGTTAAGACAGAGGAGGTATTCATGTCCTCTGTTCCCCTGACCCCAGCACACCATTCTGGCTCTAAGAATCCCTCCGGTATGTCCTGAAATGCTTTTACTCTACTACAACACAACAGTTC
>NW_008679687.1:315-869 GCF_000695815.1 Acanthisitta chloris | reverse complement strand
GCAGGAATGTATTGCTTTACAGACTGTCCCATGGTGGTACAAGCATGCAGTGATTGGGCATCCAAAATTCCAAAAGCAGAGCAAAGGAAGAGGAGACTGAACGCAGCATGACTGCTGATGTGCACACACACATATATTTGGCTCAGGTAAGGAAAAATATCTACTTGCCAGATATAAAATCATCAACAACATCTCCGAACTCCTGGAAATCAAACTCTGGCCCATCTTGGAAGCAGAGACCCTGGGAGGGGTGAAGGAAATGATCCAGTGAGTGGGGCCCAGGGCTCAGAATTGCCTACGCTGCCCACTGCTGCCCATACTGCTCCAACAGTGTCTGCTGCTTTTGCTCAGCACTTTCCCACAGTTCTGACACCCCCAGGCTCCATGTCCTGGCATGCTCTTGCCACTAACTCCTCTAACACATGGGACAAGATGCTGTCCTCCACTGTGTCCATTTCACAGGTGGGAAACCTGAGGCTAGGGGAGCTGCCAACACCCATCAGCTTGAGGGGTCACCCTCATGGTGCCAGGTGTGGCCAAACAGTGACTTTACC
>NW_008679687.1:0-289 GCF_000695815.1 Acanthisitta chloris | reverse complement strand
TGGGAAGAATGGGGGCACAGGCTGCCAAATCCTGCCAGTCGATGGTGCTGAGCACTGGGGACAATCAGAGACAGAGTTGAGTAGTACGGGCAGGGATGGACATAGCCAGGGGGGCACGGCTAAGTGAGGAGCGCGGCTATGGGCACAGCCAGGGGATCCAGAGCTGGGGAGCATGGCTAGGGGTGTGGGGTCACACACAGAGGGGGGGTCATGGCCAGGAGACATGGCCAGGGGAACACGGTGGAGAACAAGCCGGGGCTGTCGCTGACGGGAGGTGCCGGGCTGGGAA
>NW_008679686.1:86845-89490 GCF_000695815.1 Acanthisitta chloris | reverse complement strand
TCCAACGTACGATTATAGTGCAAGAGGGCTTGGTACAAGTGAGCATTACCAGCATGCCGTGGGGGGAAAACAGTCCTCCCCTACAAACACATCATCTAGGATTAAAAGAACATTGTATCTCCGGAGAGAAGCTGTAGTGGGTTGTGGTGAAACAGCTTTCATACCAACCCACTTAAAAAACAAGGTCAGGAAAGTTTCTAAACAATCAAATACATTCACTTAAAAAAAAAAAAAAAAAAAAAAACCGGAAAAAAAAACTGGAACGAAAGAAACCAAAAACATTTAAGAACAAAACCAGTTGAGATGGCCCCTGTCCCCCCGCCCTCCCTCACCCTGCAAACACTTACATATGCTGCAACTACAAGCTGCTCCTGGAGCGGAGGCAGCGAGGAATGACCAAACACGGCAGGAGATGCAGAAGGAATCGAGTTCTGGTGACAGGCACTTAGTGGGGCTTGGGAGGGCAACACAAGTGTCTCGGGGCTCGGCTCCGTCCGCGGGGCCAGGGCTGCTCACCGGGCAGAGCCTCTGCCCCTTCCCCTCCCAAGACACCAAACCATGGTTTCCTACAGCAGAGAGGGCAACACCTGTGCCATGGACATTGGGCTCCCGGGAGCCCCTGGCAGCGGAAGGATTCGGAAAGAGAAAGTGGAGCGTGGTCCCTGTGCTCCCTGGGCAGGAGGGGACGAGAGGCCAAGTGCCCTGGCATGGGCCCACAGGAGGGGAGCTGTGCCCTCCTGCCCCTTCCAGCCCACGTGGCGGCGGGAGGAAAACGCCTGGCGAAGGGACAAGGAGTGTCCACGTGGGCCAAGAGCTCCACACCTCCGCGCCCATCGGGATAAGGCATGGAGAGAACGCGGCAGAGAATGGCAGAGATGCCCTACAGCACTCCCGGCCAGGAGAGAGGCTTTTCCACCCTGGTGCCACACCAACATCCCGTCCTGCCCCAAGGATGCGCGAGGAGCGATCCCGGAGCTCCCTGCCTGGGTGATCTCCTGCCCTCTGCGCCTGTCCGGCCGCGGGAACCGAACCTCCCAGCAATGCTGCTCTGTCAACTCCGAGCTCTGCAGAGCATCATTAAAACGAATCAAAGAGAATGAGATTCAGGCTCTCCCTTTCCTCCCCTTCATGCTCTCCGGGTTTTTTGGGGTGAGCTAGGCCCAAGTTTATGACAAACAAAATCCCTCAAGTGAACAGTCCCGGCCTGGTCTGGTGTCACACGTGGAAAGACAAAACCCAAGGAAACTATTCACAACCTCCCTAAAAGCTGCTGGAGCTCTCCCACAGCCCTGACAGTAATCCCCGGCAGCCTTGGCCTCCTCTGAGTTTCCAGACTCGCAGCAGGATGCAGGATGTTGTTCTCATGGGCGTGCAAAGCGCCCCAAGCCCTTTGCTCGCTATTGGTTTGGCTCAAAGTGGTGCCTGAGAGCCGTGGCAGCTCTGAGAGGACGAGAAGGCTATTCCAGTCAAACCTATCTGACCATCAGGAGATGGGATCAGTGTTAAGGCATGAAGTATCCTCTCCCCCGCCGGGAAAGCTTTGCTCCCGCTAACGTGCTCTCGTGGAAGGTTCACAACCACCCCCAGAGGGATTTGGGAAGGCTGCCCACACTGAGAAACGCCCACGTGGTGGGAAACTGCTGCTTCCCAGGAGCCTCAGAATCCAGAACTACCTCTTAAACCAGCGCAAACTCCTCCGGCTCAGCAAAGCCGACGCCGCTCCCTCCTGCCACGCCGGCCAGCTGGGGCAGGCACGGGGCAGGGAACCACGGAAGGGACATTCACCGGCAGCTAGGAAGGGTGACTGGAAATTCAAGTATGCTCTCCAAGGTGGGCACCGGGAGCCCCAGACTGGCACGAGGGTCATGCCCTCACCACTGCCTTCCCCGCCGGACATGTGCTGCGCTGGCGCGGCCACGCGGAGATCCACAGATACAATGTGCATCTGTAAATGCTAAAAAGAATAAAAAGTGCAACGACGTCAGCTTCTTTAAAACAATCCACACTGCTCTGTTACCGTCAGAGGAGGGAGGTGTCAAGGGAGCCGGAAAAAAAAAAACCAACCCTAACTGGAACAGTAGATTGCAAATTTCTCACAGCTTGCACGTTACAGTGTGACTGTTCCCAAAGAGTTGCAGAGGGAACTGCCTCTTCCCGCTGCAGCCGTCAGGCCCTTCTCCCAGCAGCTCTCCTGCCTGCCTTGCATTCTCCTGCCCTCTCCACAGCCAGTCAGGCCTACGGGACTTCTTCACTTAATTAAGGAGAGAGGAGGATGGAGGAGCAGAGAGCGCAGGGGAGGGAGGGGAGGAACGTGAGCAGGATCTAAGCACAGTCCTCGGGTTTGCGTGAACGATGCCTTTGCCGTAAACAACGGGAAGGAGGGTCAGCCAGCCAGCCCCCCTGCCAGGGCGACCAAGACCTGAGCCAGCCACAGTCCTGGTCCCAAAAGGAGCTTCAGGCTTGGAGTGAACGAGGGAGACCATTCAGCAGATCCACCCCAGAGTGGTTTGTTTTGGAACATTTTCTTCTCTTTTTTGGTTTAAAATGTCACTTGTTTTTTTTGTTTGTTTTTTTTTGTTTGTTTGTTTTTCTCTCTTCCTCCTATGCCTCCTCCTCCTCCTCTCCTCTCAAGAGAAGCCCCTTCC
>NW_008679686.1:71209-86810 GCF_000695815.1 Acanthisitta chloris | reverse complement strand
CTGCAAGGCCCAGGAGGCACCGGTCACTTGTGGCGCTGAGCCGTCTTCTTCCGTTTCCTCTTAAAGAAGCAGCAGCACCTGGGGCACAAAGGACAAGGCAAGTGAACCCCAAGCACTGCACCCCAACAAGGTCCCACCACCCTGGCTGTCCCTCCACCAAGGTCCCACCGCCCTGGCTGTCCCTCCACCAAGGTCCCATCACATGCACAGCTCTTCTGCCACCAGCCCCAGCACGGCCTGAGGTGCTGGTGCTGGTGACACCACCAGCCCAGACTGGGGGACCAGCCATGGCCGGTGAGCCACGTGCTGGGACGTTCCGCCGCCGCGACCCTGAGCGCTCGGCCGTCTCCCTCCCGAGGCTCCACTGGGGCAGGAGCGCGAGGAGCCATCTGGGAAAGCAGTAAAACAGGGATCCAGGTGCTCCACTCCCCATGTCCGACCCTGGAGGAAGTGAGTGAGCCCTGGCTGCTCTTGCCAGCCACGAGACACATGGTTTTCACCACCGTCCACTAAAAAGACAAGTTCCAAAGAGACCTTGGCTCAGGGACCAGGTTTCTTTACTGAACCTTTCACGATAACCAGAGCTTCCACCTCGGACCAATCACTCAGTGCCGGGATGCAGAACCCCTGCTTCTTCCCCCATCCGATGCGAGGGAGGTGCACAGGCCCAGGGATTAGGGGAAGCAAAGAAGGATGGAGAGTGAAGGCTGAGGTGGGGAGAGGAACGCCCAACACAGCTGAACCGTGAGGAACGGTGGGTTCCCTGTGGGATACACTGGGAGCAGTTGCCCAGGTCATCTAGTCCTGCTGGCTTCCTACACAATTCCTTGGTGCTGAAGGTGTATCTCCCTTCCCACTCCATTCTCCATTCCCACTGTCAGGAATGCTCTGCACAGGTGTGTGTTCTGTGCGAGTTCTCCTGAACTACGTGTCCTTCTCCTGCTGGGACAGCTGCCTCCAGAGAAGCCTGGGTGATGCTAGAAGACTGCTCTTTCAGGCTGGTGGAAGGGATGCCTGGCTAAGCAGCCAGGGTAGACCATAGAATCATAGAGTATCCTGAGTTGGAAGGGATCCATACAGATCATCGAAGCCAACTCCTGTCCCTGCACAAAGACAGCCCCAAGAATCCCACCATGTGCCTGAGAGCTTTGTCCAAATGCTCCTTGAGCCCTGGCAGGAAAGCATGAGGATGCAAAGACCAATTTTTCCTACAACCATCTGTCACCAACAGACTAAAACCATTCAAAAACCACTGCAACAACTTCTCCAAACTATTTTCCGTTGGCTCCTCTGTGGAAGGTCAGAATTACACCTCCATCCTCTCAGAGATGGAGGAACAGATTGCTTCTCACTTGCACCCAGAAGGTGCTTGCCCCTGGGTGCACAAGCCTTACTGTGGGGTGCAAAAGCAATGGGTGCATAAGCACCTCACTGTGAGCTGAGCCTGCCAGCATGGATTGTCTGCTGGGAAGACCCAAACCTGCTGTGGCATGGAGAGCTCACAGCCCCACAAGAGGAGGCCCTGCCACCACACCAACTAAGGGCCAGGAGAAGTTTAACACCCACGGTTTGTCCCTAGGTTCACCCAGTTTGGAGGTGAGACCAGGAGAAATGCCAAGCACCTGTCCTTGCAGGACTGCCCACCTGCCCTGAGGAGTGTGTGTACCCTGCAGCACCCGACCCAGGCTGTAAACACCCACCCCAGCACTGCTCCTATGTCCTGTTGTCCCAGGCCATCTGCCACCCTCTCCTGCTTTACCCTGTCGCGGTATTTCTCTCCCACAGCAGCCACCTTCCTTCATGACTCGGGCAATGGTGAGTAAGGGAGGGACATCACGGGGAGAGAGGATGGAGGATGCATGAGTGATGGTTTCGCATGCAGCGGGTAAGGGAAGAAGGGGCTGAGCAGCACTCAACTCCTTGGGCACCGAACAAAGGGAGCTGACTGACTTCTGGCTGTTTTAACTTGTGACTGTCTTTTTAGGCTCTCACTCAAGAGGTCCAGGGAAGGGTTCAGGAAAGGAAGTCCTGGCAGTTCAGACAGGCAGAGGCAAAACACCAAAATAAAAGGATAAGGCAGGCTGACAGTTACAGAACGTGATCTCTCTGCATGCAGACGATGCCCAAGAGAACAGCCCCAGACTACGACATACAGAGAAGCCAGAGATGCCAGAGGTACTGGAGGCAATGCCTATGGAGAGCAGGGCAGAGGTGGTCAGTCTCCCATCCAACAAGGACATTCCTCGCTGCACACGGGGCCTGGTCCCCTCACTCCGTGGCCATTCCCACCCATCAACCTTCCCCGGGACCTACAAACTCCTTATCTGAGTCTCCACTTGCTCCTCCACTTAATGGGTATGTGGTTTTACCAAGGGGCAAGGAGGAAGGGAACACCTCCATGGGAGAGCCTGAGACTGGGACACTACAGCTGTGCCTTCAAAACCCAGTAAAGCCCTGAGCTGGGCTTGGGATGACCCTCCTACTCCTTCTTTTCTGGAGAAGCCCATTCACCTGTCCCTCAGCTGGCTGGAGTGGAGTCACCTCCCACCCACCCTCTCAGAGCAGGGGCTCTGAGGACCATATAGCCTCATCCTTCCATCCTCTCTAAGGATACAGGTCCTGGTCTGTGTCTCTCCAGAGGACACTCTGAGGAAACAACTGTCTCCCTGCCCTCGATACCCAGCCCAGGGTTTTCCCTTCACACCCGTCTGCATGAGGAATTCCTGCAAGAGGCTCAGCAAGCCTGGTCCCAACTCTGCCCAACTCCATCAGGCATCATCTGCTCATGGACATAACAGTTTGGGGGAGGTGGAAAGCCAAATAGGAAAGGATTAAAATCTGATTTTGCATCCATTCGTTCAGAGATCAGTCGAATCGCTCGGCCTAGTGCGGCCGCTCGGACACAGCCCACACCCGCCCCGATATTGCCTGTGGTCCTAAAATCAAAACAGCTCTGGGTTGGCTTTGACTTTGTGCCTTTTTAGGGTTTGGTGGGTTTGGTTTTGCCAACCCCAGTCTAGTCTGGTCCGCTCCCCCTTGCATGTGGACTGGAGAGAGGGACTCACCACAAGTTGAGCATTTTCAGGCAGCTACAGAGAGTGTAGAGAAAAAACACAGAAAGGAAGAAAGAGCGATTAGTTCACAGAGGTGGGATGGAAGCGAGTCACTGCAGCCATGCAAACATGCAGTGCAGACTGGCAGACACACACCATGCCTGCCCACCACCCGCCCCAGCCCTCACACCACCTCTGCCCTGGCCGTGGTGTCGCTTCTCCGGGGGCACGAGGCCTCCCACGAACACCCCTGTGTTCCACAGAGGCACCAGACCCGTCGGGGTCTGATCTGGGGCTGGGATCAGAAAAGGATTCCAGGCCACCATCTGCTTTTGTCCCCTGCAGCTCCAGCAACAGAAGGGATGGATGATGGATCTACATCTGGGAGTTGCCCTCCAGCAAAACCCATGTCTGGGATTTCTCCAGCACACCCCAAGCAGAAGCATTTGCACAGCTCCTCTGCCTGCTGGAGTGCCAGGGAAAGACCTTCCCACCACTGCACATGGTCTGAAAAAAAGGGGCCCAGCTCCAGTTCCTTCTGTCTCTCCTGGGCCCACTCTGCTGCACAGCAGAATCCCAAATTCCTTAGCCCTTCTCATGTGCCCGAGGGGATTTATGATCACAGATGCAAGGGAAGATGAAGCCAACCCTCCCTGTGGCAAGCGGAATGAGTGGACTACGCTTGGGAATTATGAGACCCCAAACCTGTTAGTGCAAAGCAGCTTATGCTCTGCTTCCCAGTACCTCCCAAACCAATCTGGGAGCACACAAACAAGGGCTGACCAGCTCTGTGTGCTGTGAGACAGATCCTGGGCCCCACAGCTCACACACTCCTCTCCATCTGCCTTGACATCTCCCCACAAAGTGGGGCTGGACCCTGCACAAACACAGCCTGAAGGTGCTCCTGGTTCTTCCTTGCACTGGCTGTCGTATCAAAACTGTTAAGGGCAACAATCTGCCCCATCCCAGGAGCCACACGTCTGGAGGGGACCCCCTTCAGAGCCCCTGATGCCAAACTGGTGGTGTCTGCAGGCCACGCTACCCATACCTAGAGGAATATTACAAGCTGCACAAGCTGCACCTCAAGATCTCCCCACTCTGCTGTGCCTGATGAGGAGCCTGCACGAAATCCATGGCTTGGGCCTGGAGGAGAGAGCGTATCTGCTGCTGCTGGGATCATGGCTAGGCCAGCTACCAGTGAGGAAGATCCTGCACAGGTATTCCCAAGGGGAATAGACAGCAGAGACCTTCAGGACAACGAGCGCAGAGGACACGTACCTAGGGACCTTTTCCATCCACACACCCTTCCTCACACCTGCCAGTTCTCCTCTTCATCCCCGAGTGCCCACAAAGGTTGTGGGACAAGCAGCACCAGGATCATCCAGTCAAATAATAACCAGGCAGCTGGGCCATGTCCCAGCACCAACCAGGCCAAAGGCAGCCCCAGTCCATGGACCCACGGAGTGCCAGGATTCTCTGGTGACCTGCTAAGGTCCTGTCTAGTTCAGAGGCAGTGAGAAGGTGCCATGGTGAGGGTCATGCAAAAGGTGACATGATGGTGCCAGATGCAGCATGTGTGCAAAGGTGGCCAAAATGGTCAGAGCAGTAACTTTGGACATCAGTTCTCACCCTAGATGACAAGCTACAGAGCAGAGGTCAGCTTAGAGGGACCACCTCTCCCCCACAAGCTGCTTCTGTTCTTCTCACTCAGCTTCCATAGGGCTGGACCAAGAGAACCCACAGGGAGAACTACCTCTCCCTGCAGGAGCCACTTTTGGGCTGTTCTGCACACCTGGCACCCATTTCTCACAGCCAGAAATAAAGTGTCAACTCTCAGACCGATGATCTCCTCACTGAGCTGTGCTCAAGCTACTCCTACACCCTCAGCACGAGAGCACAGCGCGTTCCCCTCCGGAAAGGGGCTCACCGGGATTCCTGACTTCACTCCTGGTGCTCCTGTCTATCTGGCATCACATGCTCTGAGTAAGAGTTATGTTCTCCAGGCATGACAAGTGTCAAAGAGAAGCAGCAGCAGCAGCACTGAAGGCACCATGCACAGAAGCAGCAATATGCAAGGAGAAGGGCACGGGACATGAGCATTGAGTACTTCACCATGGGTAAATGTGCCCACTCGCTTCCCAGGAGGAGGATTAATGACCAACCAGTGGAAAACCTGTTGTAAAGCAAACGTACTTAGCTTCCTCCACCACCTCCACCTCCGCCTGCGCTGTGATGGGCGCGTTGGAGTGTGCCCCTGTCGGGTCGTCCACGTTCAGCTCCCCGTTGGTCGAGCTCACCACCTGGAACACAAACCAACACCCGTTAGAGAGGCTCCCTGACAGGGCATGCTGCAGGACTCAGAAACCTAAGGAAGAACAGTTTGCTCCTGTCTCTTTGCACTCTCTGAAAAGGCTGCCAGGTTCCTTGGGCACCTCTGAGTCACATGCCTGGTTTGGAGGGAAGAGGCTAGAGCACCCCAAGCAGAGCAGCAGGGACTTCGTGTGTGTTCACATGCTCATGCCACTTTGGGAGCGCAGCTACTTTGGAAGGCCATGCTCCTTTGGGATCACAGCCACTCTGGGAATGTAGCCACTAGTGCCAGCACTAACTGCCAGCCCTACCTACACACAAGCTGTATGATGCTGATTGTTTTCTCCTGACTCTTCTACAGGTGAGTCACTCGGTTCTGCTGCCTGCCAGTACCACGGGAAAAGCCACTCCAGAACCACCAGTCTCACTCCTTGCACAGTTTGTTGAATTACATCCTTGCCCAAAAGCTATCAACATGGTCTCATCTCGTTTTGCCTCACAGCTGACATGATGGTCACTCAGTATTTCCATTACAGGGATGACCATCCAGCTCCCAGAAGCTCCACATCATTTTCTGGATCATTCATCACTGCTCTATTGCCACAACAACCACCAAGGCAGCCTGTGTGGGATGGAAGTTTGGCCAGCCCTTCTGTGCTTCACCTGGATGTTAGGACAGGTTCCCATGACTTGCCTGGAGCTGCTCCTGGCTCCAGAGCTGTAAGGATTGCCTGGTTCCCCTCCCTCTCCTCCTCTTCACCTTTCTACACAGTAAAAGGAGGCATATCCCATGGGGTGGGGGGTAAAGGTGCTATCCATAACTCCTGGTGGCTCTGGATGACCTGACCAGGAGGGATGAAGGGGATGAAGGCCTTGAAGCAGACATCCCCTCACTACTCAGCACATCTATCCATGCTCATTTTGAACACTTCACTCCTACCAGCAGCTGCTGCTTCTGCAGACCAAGCTCTGCCAAGAGAGGTCAGGACTCAGAGCTCTCCTCAAGTGGCAACTCCTTGGCTTCTCCTCACCCCAGTCCCAGTCCCATCCCCTGTGGGCCTCCCTGGGCTCTCCAGCCCCCCACGCTTCCCACGCAGTTTCGCAGCACTGGCACTTAACTGCGCTGTTCTCAGGGCTCTTCCCACACTTTGTTCAGCTATTTGTTAAATTCCATTTTACAAAAGGCTTTGATTTTCCTCCTCGTTTTTCATGTGCCACATGTGGCAAACTCAACCTTAAAGGAAACGCTGGCTTGAAGCTACCAATCTCCCAAGGGTCCAGCATGAGCTGGGGGTCTGCTCAGAAACAATTTCAGCCTCTGCAGCCCAGCAGCCATGCACAGCAGATTTCCTGCTCTCAGCTGCAGCTAAGCAGAATTTTAATGCTTACAGTGGCACCTGGAGGCTTGCAAACTGCTCAGGTAGGCAACCCTCCCTATCCAATTCTGACTAGGGCTGCATCAGTGCTGCAGCTACAAGGAAACTATTCCCCTTGCATAAAAAGTATGAATAAAAACACCTACTCTGTACTGAGAGATGAATTCATAGAATCCCAACTAGTCTGGGTTGGAAAGGACCTTTAAAGCTCATCTCATTCCCACTCCTCTGCCATGGGCAGGGACACCTTCCACTAGGCCAAGTTGTTCCAAGCCCTGTCCAGCCTGACCTTGGACACTTCTCCAGTTCACTGTCTGCTCACGTCTGAGATCAGAGCTACACATGCATCAGTTCCTCCTTTCTTATCTTTGTTTCTCTGCTACTCAGTAAAGTATCTTTAAATGAGAATAGGAATGTGGTTAATCGAGCCAAAACATCATTGAATCCAACTGAGTATCATGAATAAGTAAAAATTTCAACCTAATCTGCATTTCCCTTTGGGACATCCTGCACAACCTGTCTCCTCGGCTCAGCTCTGTCCTGCTCTAGGCACTAATTCCCATTTCACCAGAGCCAATTTTCAGTGTTGTGTCTGACAGCAGAGCCAGCTCCCACAGCAAACCTCTGCCAGAGAGGCAATGATATCAGAGTCCCTGTTTGCTTAGATGACTCCTGCACCTTCTCTCTAGTGCCAGCCCTGTCCAGCCTGGCCTTGGACACTCCCAGGGATGGAGCAGCCACAGCTTCTCTGAGCAACCTGTGCCAGAGCCTCAGCACCTTACAGCCAAGAATTTCTCCCTAATATCTAATCTAAACCTGCACTTCTGAGCTCTCCACCAGCTCATCCCCAGCCTAGATTGGTACCAGGGGGTGCCCCAACCCAGGTGCAGCACCAGCACTTGGCCTGCATGAGATCCCCATGGGCCACTCCTCGAGCTTGTCCAGTTTGAGATATTGTTCATTCCTCATTCATAAACAGGAATGTTTTAGGAATTAAAAAACTTTGTGGTAGTTCCACCTCCAACACCATGTCACTGTCACTCATCCTCTGCTCATCCCCTTCCAGTGCAACCATGTGTAGATCCACCTTCCAGCCACCATCCCTCACCCTGGTCCTACTCTGCTTCGGGACAGATCGACTCTTTTCCTAACATTAAGGGGATTTATCTCCATTTCAGCTGCTTATATTACCCTAGAGCACCCACAAAATAGGGCAGAGGGTGCTTTATAGACCAGACCTGCTCATACACACTCCTTTCTGTCTTCAGTTTGACAAATCTGAGTTCAAAACAGCTCCTGGAGGAAGAACTTCATCAAACAGTAACACCAACAGTGTTGGCCATCGCAGCTTGGGTCCCTCCAGATCATGGCTTGGGTGTTACAGTGGTGACATTGCTCTCAGGGGGTTGACACAGAGGCTGCACACATCAGGAGGAGAAGGTACCTGCACTGATCCTCCGTGCCGATCTGCAGCCAAATGAGATGTCAGGTACGAGGTATTTGTCTGCCGGCTCGGCTGGATCTCCCACTCCCCTCGGCGATCCGACGATGCCTGCTTGCAGGGTCAGCCGCACAGGAGGAACAGAAGAGAGGGCAAGAGGTGAATGAGGGGAAGAGGTACAAGGCTGTTGGTTAGTGAGTTAGTTTCTTTGCAAAAAAAAAAGGCATTTACACTTTAGCTGGTCTAAAATCTCCCATTCCCAAGTGCACCTTGTTATTTACTTCCACAGTGGCTGCAGTGATCTACTGCGGGAGAGGATTTCATCTCCTCTAGCTGCTAAACAAAGAGAAGGATCTATTCTGGAAGTTATTTCTTTACACAGCTTCATTTCCATAGATTTTTCCATAGAAACAATTGGACTGACAGTACTTAGCTGCACCTGTCAGGTCACACACACCAGAGCACAGGGTTGGATTCACCAGCTAAACCTCCCTCAAATACATCTTTTGGAACTCGTATTTGCAACATCAACCAAAGCCAAACATTTCATTTCACCCAAAGCCAGTTCCACACACTGATTCACCTGTGCAGTGCAGAAGGAAACATCCACCACACCTGCTTGACTGGAGAGAGAGTTGGGGGCTTTTGGGGTTTCTGCAGAAAAGTAGATGAGAAACTTTCACTAACAAGTTTCTTCTTTGTCTCCCAGAGATGCAAACATCAGGTGATTAAACTGTTAGCATTTTGTCTGGTTTATTATTGCTCCTGGGGGGTGACCCAACTTTGATGACAACATATTCAGTGCACACCTAAGACCCAGGAGGATCTCAGGGCACCTCAACTCAACCAACTAGAGGAAGGAACACTTCCCAAGACTGGGAAGTGTGGGACAAACAGATCTGTGTGGGCCTCAGGCCTTAGCTGAATGAGACACTGTGGATCTGGCTTGAAAACAAGAAGCTCCAGTGAACAAAACCAGGTTACCAGCAGTGAAGGTGAAGCAGGTGACCAAAGGGAGGTGCCCTGCTCCCAGAGAAAGACTCTGGTAACCTCTGAATAAACTTCCACACTCACTAGTAAATTGTTACTCAGCTAGAGCAGGAGCACGTGCAAAAAAGTAGGAATTTTTTTAAAAGAGAACTCTTCTGGCATTTCATAAAACATCTGTTGTTCCCTTTGCTTTGACGCCCTCCCAGAGGGACCCACAGTGCTGCTCCTCCTTCTAAGCAGTCACCAAATCCAGGTGCTATTTCCCTAGAGATGGTCTTGTCATAGGGTCTCAGAATCATAGAATGGTTTGGGTTGGAAGGGACCTTAAAGATCATCTCATTTCTTGGATCTTCTTACTACACATTCCTCCTGTCAGCCTGAGACACTGCCTGCACTTCTTGTCCTGGGTGACATTCAAAGGAGAAGGAGTCAAATACTGTAAGAGATTCTGCAGTTATTATACCCAGGAAAAAAATAAGGCCATTAAAACTGGAGACCCAAAGCCACACCTTCAATTCACTGCTCTACATCTTTATTTTTTCTCATTTTTCCCTTAGAAAGGAAAACTCAAGACTTAAAAGGAACAACCCTTGGAAGAGAGTTGTTTGTGTTTTGGTGAGAGGAACCTGATTTTCCCTGTGCTCTATTAAATAATTCATCACTCTAAGCAATGTTTAGGTGCAAAAACTGACAGAAGCTGCTGTGCAATCCAGCACCCAGACTACCTGCACAGCTCAGGAGAGCAAGGACTGCAGGCTGCCTGCATATTTTGGGACTACCATGGAATTTTTTGGGGCCTCATACTATAATTTATGAACTAAACTGCCTGAAAATGAAGTCAGGCATCACTGTCCTGTCAAGGAAACATGATGCCTCCCATGCACCATGTGAAGGTCTGCGGTCAAAGTGGACAACTGGAGCCTGTCACCCCAAACTGGGGGGTTAATGGATCAATCAGGCAGTTTATTAAAGCAGAGGACTGTGCCAGGGCTCACACAGCAGTCAACACTGATCAGCATGCACAAACCACATGGATTCCTATGGCAACACTTCCAGTAAGGGGTGTTCATCCTGACTGTGGCTGATGGATTGGGATATATCCTACTCTATGTTAACAGCTCTGCCCTTCAGAGCCCAAGGAAAGCTGAGCCTAGAGAGGTTATTACATCTCACCCACGATCCCTAGGCTGAGTGAGCCGAGTCAGGCAGTGATGGCAGCTAAGGAGCTGAAGAGCACACAGAGGTTAGAGGAGCAGAGCAAGCCCAGTACCACTCACTGGGGGTAACACCAGCAACAGCTCCAGCTAGGAGCCACAACTGGAGTTCTACTGAACATCTGGGCAGTTCTGTTTACACAGAAGATCCAAACTCTCAACACCAACAGCAGCAAAGTTAAAATGGGGAAATTCAAACTCCCAATGAGGCAGTTCATCCAGACCACAGTGCCCAGGCTGCCCCAGGGTCCCTGCACCGCCTGCCCCTTATGCTTGGCAGCACTCAGATGTGAACAGGACACGCTGGGCAGGATATCTGGGTGTACATGGGACACACATCATCCTGCAGCCACATGCCCCGTGGGCAGAGGGCACCTGGGCACAGGGTGCCATGGCCACAACTCAGTCTACTCCACGGTCTATGTGCTGTGAGTAAAAGCCCAAAACGTTGTAGGCCACAGAGTCTGACCAGGCTGGATCACTGACTTAACCAGCTTACCCACAAACAACAGAAAAATTCCAAACTGGACTCCACTTGGCTCATAAGCCCGAGGAATTCCACCGGTTGATTTCAACAACCCGTTGCTTTGACAAAATTCTCCTCAAATCACAACCTCTGAATTAAGTAGTAATTGTCCTTGCCGTGTCCAAGGCAAGAATCATCCCCAGCCACCTCCAGTGCCATATGGCATCTGCTCCTCCAGTGCAAGAGGAGCTCAGAGAGGTGCCCAGCGAGGTGGCAGTGCCAAGCGGTCGTGGGCGACGCACCTGATTGCGAAGCGCCTGCTGCGATGGTCGGTCGCGGTGCACGTGGCTGTCCCTCGTTACCGCAGACGTCCCGGAGTCGACGTGAACAGATCCCACGGGAGTAGGCTGGAAAACAAGGTGTTGGGTAGGATGAAAACTCTCCCATTTGAAAGAGGGGAAATTTAGATTAGAACACTGACCCTGGTGGTGTTCAAGGCTACGTTGGATGAAGCCTTGAGCAACTTGATCTAGTGAGGACGTGTCACTGTTCAGGTCAGGAGGTTGGGACTAGATGATCTGTAAGGTCCATGCCAACCCCTAAATTCTATGATTCTAAGATCAGGAGAAAGTTTTTCCTGTGTGGATGGTAAGACACTGACACAGGTTGCCCAGGGAGGCTGTGGATACCCCAAGGAGTTTTTGTATGCTCCAACCCTGGCAGTGTTCAAAGCCAAGTTGGATAAAACCTTGAGCAACCTGCTCTGATGGGAAGGGGTCCCTGCCCAGGGCAAAGGGGTGGGACTAGGCGATCTGCAAGGTCCATTCCAACCCCTTAACATACTATGATACATGCACAAACACACCTTGCCAAGTGGTGGGAAGCAGGAAAGTACCAAAACACTGCACAAAGGTAATAACCACGAGAGTTACAGCCAGGGCTATAAAATCCTTGTGATCTGACAGACACGTGATGTGATGCTGGACATCAGCACCAAATGTCTTGTGTAACAATTAATTAACAAATCATTAGGTTATCTGCCTCGGTGTCAGATCACACCTAGTGGGTCTCACACAGGACTATTACAACTGAAAATACACAGACTTGTTTTCCTCATCCCATCGTCTCGCCACTTGTAGAAATCACACTTGCATAGAAACAGGACGTGTTAAAATTAAAGCTTCATCTGCTCTCTTCTCACCAAAGTCATAATCCCTGCTCCCAACCCTGGGATCTCCATGGCAACCACCGTGGCTGTCAGCAATAGCACACTTGTCTTACAAGGTGCTTTTTATCAATTTGCCTTGTAATTAGAGAAAAATAAGGAGAAAATATTGATTCACAAAGGGAATGATTCCTCAGGAGCTGTTTTGGGCACAGTAAACATTGGGAATGCTACATATAGTTGGGATGTAAAGCCCTGGCAGCAGTACCAAGTTCAGCACTCATTGATCTGGCACCTCTAAACTCTAAACCAGATCCTCCAGCATCAGATCCAGATGCTCCTTAAACACCTCCAGGGATGGTGACTCCACCACCTCCCTGGGCAATATCCCAGTGCCTGAACACCCTACCAGTGAAGCAATTTTCCCCAATATCTAATCTGAATCTCAATGTCCCACCAGGTCAAGCCCAGAGAGGTGGGAAAGGGCTCTGTCCCTCAGGGAAACTTCGAGGCACTGAAGAACCCACTGAGCTGAGTGTTGGGACATCTCACTCTGTTGAGAATGGGAAGATTTGATCCTAAACTTGCTGGGATTATCAGGAACAAGGAGGCAGTGGTGGGGAAGCAGCACCTGGAAGAAAAGGCATGGGATTCTGCAGGGGCAACTTACAATTGGCCTGCCGACCCAGTCGTAGGCATAGTCAAAGGTGTAGCCTTTCTTCTCAAACAGCTCCGTGAAGATGGTTCGGAGATAATCGTAGTCTGGTCTCTCAAAGAAGTCTAATCGCCGAACGTAGCGGAGGTACGTGGCCATCTCCTCTGTGGGAGAAGGGGAGAAAGCAGCAGCTTTTATCCTGAATCTTCCCATGGAATTGTTAAAAACCAAGATCAATTCATGCTGTGTGAGAACTGTCTGGGCTGCTGGTGCTACCTCCTCCTCCTCCTCTGAAAGTAGTGGGTTATAGCAACAGTCCACAGTGCAAATCAGTTCAGACACTCCTCAAGCAAAGATGGAAGTTCCACCTCTGCTCCAGAGAGCTGCTGCTTCACCTCAAATCTGCCTTTTACACCCAGTTTTATTCTACACCTCTGGATAAAAATAAACACTGAATGCCAACTCGCTGAACCTGTCACCAGGTGTTTAAAACGTTGCTGCCCAGAGAAGCTGTGGTTGTCCCATCCCTGGGAGTGTTCCAGGCCAGGTTGGACAGGGCTTGGAGCAACCTGGGCTGGGGGATGGTGTCCCTGTGCATGGCAGGAGGGTGGAACAAGATGAGCTTTAAAATTTATAGCAGCAGCTCCAATTGTTTGACAGCTTGAGGAACAACCTGATGGATACACAGCATCCAAATACTTTCTGCCGGAGGAGCTCAGCATCATCCTATTTAACAAGGTATGTCCACCTCCAGCTGCACTCACATGGTCCCATCAGGGCTTTACCTGGAAAGTTCTCACAGAGAACTTCAACCGGAGTGTTTCTCTTTGTGTCCCCAATCTTCTGATACCTCTCTTTTAAGGTGTCAGCCTGTAGTGCACAAAGACAAAACAGTTGTGGAGAAAGAGTTCAACCATGTGAGAAAGGACATGCTGTGTGGGAAGAAAAACAAGGTATTTAATGCCTGTTTTGGGTGGCATCAGGAGGTGTCACCCATAACTGAACTTCATCCTGGACTACACTAGTAGGGGCATTTTACAGGTTAGTGGAGAATATCCAAGGACATGTTCAAAACATCTTCACTAATCAAAGGCAGGACCAGAGTTAGTGTCTTACAAGGTTCATTTCTCACAGCCCAGCCCTGAGGACTGTACAGAGAAGGTTTCATGGGCAAAGAAAACAAAGCTGCATGGACTGTGATGGCCCATCAGTACCTCTCCCAAGCTTAGGGCCATCAGCAACAGATGAACAGCTGCAAAGCAGATCCATTGCAATGGCAGTTTATGTCTTCCTGCTTATAACAGAATGTCACTTCACATCAGTCACACTTCTCCCGAATCCCAGGCTGCTCCCACACTGCCTCTCCTTTCACTCCCAAACTGCCCATCACTTGTTCAGCACTGATCAAACATCTGGTCATCAAGGGAACAAAACCATCTGCAGTTGGATTTCTCACCTAAATCCCCTCTGAGGCAGAGAACTCTGCTCCACTTGGCACCCTGAAAATGGGCTTTATTGCCTCCATTTCAAAATATGCCAATTAGACCTGGCAGCAGCATAATTAGCATTGTAAGATGTTCTCTCCAGGTGTGGCACTGACAGCACAGGCCAAAAGTGCAAGCTGAAGACACCTAGACAAGTCAAGATGCCACATCCCAGATCCAGCTGGAGAGTCCATGTTTGCCCTGGACCTTAAAAAGGAGTCAAATAATCTTTATCAAGTTCAGCACTGAACTGAGGAACTTTTGCAGAACCTTGTCTAAACCTGGAATTATTTTAGAATCATTTACAGGATTAATTTAAAGCAGATGAGTTCAACTATGCCAGAAAGAAAATATGTACTAGAACAACACACTTAGAGAGGTGTGAACGTAAAGTCAAGAGAGATTCTGACTTCTTTCGCAATCCCTTTCATATCTGAAAAATCCTTTCTTTTCCCTCATGAGCTGTTGCCAACATTTCTGGCACGTATGACTGAGCTGAGACTGACAAACAGTGGTGGTGACAAACAGCTTGACAAGGTCTATCCCACAAGCTGCTACTACTGACCACTGCAGAGCTCTGCTAAGCAGCTCATTAGCTCAAAGTCTCATCTCCTTTTTCCAACAGGAATTCTTGTCTTCATTGATCAACCTTCTCCTAACCTGATCAGATTCGATCCCTTCACTCCCTGCAATTCCAAAGCTGAACACAGCAGCTTAATCATCAGGGAAGTGATGGAGAAGATGCAGCTTCCAACAGCTTCAGAGCCAGCAAATGACTTACTACTAGTTAAGTGAGCTGACGGATGCTGGCGGCAGTCGGTAACTCAATTGCTTGCAGCTCTCCACATTGTACACAGCATCTCATAAACTCCTCAGCACTGAGTGTCCAGTGTCTCTGGAGGGAAGCCAAGCTCAATACTTCTGCCAGAAAACCAGTTTTGCAAGCTGAAGTCCATCTGTGCATGTAAACCCATCAAACTGCTCCCATTATAAACACAGATCACAGATGCAGCTGGAGGATTGTGGAATTTCATAAACAACCACTGTGTCCCAGTCACTCTCCAGCTTCCAGTTAGAGCTCTCTTGTTGCTGCTCCTGTCCCTCTGCTCACTATTCTCTCCAAAAATCCACCAGTTCTGCAACTCTAAGTGCCAGGGAATGTCTTGCTACCTTAAAATCTCCCCTGCAGCTAAAGCTAATGCCTCAGTGTTAGACTCCAAGGACACAAAGGAGACGACAATGTTCCTGGCTGGATTTTGCCAACGTTTCCCCACGGGATTCTCCTTTGGGTAGAGATCAGCCAAAGTTTTAAAGGGCAAAATCTAAAGCTCAAGCCTACCTTTAATCCTTGCCAGGGCAGGCTGCCTCGGAGGAAATACATGAACATATGGCCAAGGGCTTCCAAGTCGTCTCGACGACTTTGCTCTGAAAGAGAGGACAAATTATT
>NW_008679686.1:48644-71195 GCF_000695815.1 Acanthisitta chloris | reverse complement strand
CCCCCCCCCCAGCCACACCTGTATCTGAGAAAAAGGAATGTTGCCTTCCCCTCTGCAGCTCGGATCCTGTGCAAAACCACCTAGAGGATGTTTCAAAAAACCAGAGAATACGTAAAATCAACTAGAAGGTAGGAGAGAACATGGGAGCTGTAAGACCCACTGCCCAGCCTGGGGCAGAACTGCCAACTCTGAATTGCAGAGGAACAAAGCAGCTCCTCAATTCTTCTCTGGCCTGCCAGTGCCAATGGCATACCTGCCATGTGGTGCTGGATCATTTCCTCTGGACTACATGGGAACAGGGGGTGCTCACAACCAGCTGCAGGGAATTACCCTTGCACAGTGCCAATCCTTTCCCAATCGTTTCTGCAGCTCATCACATCAGAGCAGGTCAAAAATAGCTCCTTCCAGCACTGTGCAACACTTGCTGCTGTTGCCATGCAGATGTTATGACTATAAATGAAGGGGGGAAAAAAGGGGCCTCAAGCCAAAAGAAAAAAACATCCTTAAAATAAGCTGCCAAAATGTATCCAAAAACCCAAGGGAGGATAGAAGAGAACAACAAATGTGGAGTCAACGGCACAGGACTGTTTCTGGGCTGGGCTTGTGTTCACTGAGCTCACAGACTCATTTGGTGCAACCTCCTCTCCTCCAAATCTCTACCTGCACACAAACACTGTGCCCTGTAGCCACAACCCGGAGCAGATCAGCCCACGTGTCCTGGCGCCCTGATGCTGCCCTGATGCTGCATCATCTGCAAGGGAAGGCAGAGCTTTGCACAGCATGACTCCTTCAGAGGCAGCAGCAGCTTAACCCTCAGAAGATGCTGGAGGTGAGAACACTCAGGAGAAGGGAACTGAGATGACAGTTCCAGATAAAAAAAGGGGGAAAAAAGGAGGACATCCTGAGTAATTTAGTGCAGTGATGCAGATGAACTTCTCAGGAAGATGGTTGAGTTCACTCATCTCTCAGAAAAATTACGATCAGACTCTTCAGCTTGAAAAATGAAGGGACTGATTCCACCTGGGCTGGTGTCACTAGTACAGCATCAGCCCTCCAACCCTGTTCTGGGCCCCCACAGAGCCGTCCCCTCCTCAAACACCCCCCAGAACTGACTTTGCCTCTTCCCCTCCTGGGGGGAAATGGGCCCTAAAGAAGGCACAAGGTGCACTTCAGACACAGACACATCCTCCTTCCACATCACCTGCACCAGCAGCTTCTGAGCCTGCTCCTGCTGCGCATTCCCATTCCTCCTTCCCTTCCTGACTCTTCACTTCCCAAAATTAGAAGTTGGGCTAATCCCTCCTTCCTCCCCAGAGGGAGTGAGCTCTCCAAGCGCTGTGGAAGTCAGCACACTGGGAGGCCACTCAGAGAATACTCCATTATCTTACTGCTTGTAGGGATTGGAGTGAATATAAACATTTAATAAGGGGTGGGTTTTTTTGCCTTTCAGCCACAGAAGTGTAATCTTCTGGTAGGAAAGAAAGTAGCGAGGAGAAGAGATGAAAGCCAGGTTTAAATGTAGTTAAATCATTCATTTTCCTCAAACGATTACTAGCTCAGGGAACATCCAACTCTTAACACCTGAAACTGGAAGGTACTAGGGCTGCACTGTGCTATAAAAATCTATTTGCCTGTCATTTAGTGCAGCAATCACTGCCTGCCTGCTTGTCTTTTATCAGAGCAGGGCTTCTCCCAGTTATTTACTTCCCAATAAAAACTATAATTATGAGGCTTCCAACGTTTCAGCTGCCTCCATTCCTCAAAAGAGAGGAGAAAAAAAAAGCCTCATGACTGTAAACTGCATCATGGCATCAGGAGGTTCACAAACAGCTCGAAGGGCATGAGAGAGCTGTAAGCCAAGCTGCCATGGGAGGTCTGAGGACTCACATGGCAAGCTGGAGTGTGTCCAGGGACAGGAAAGGAGCTGGGAAAAGGGCTGGAGCACAGGTCTGATCAGGAGCAGCTCAGGGAGGTGGAGGGGCTCAGCTTGGAGAAAAGGAGACTCAGGGGGGACCTTCTTGCTCTTTTCTCCCTGACAGGAGCTGCAGCCAGGTGAGGGGGTTGGGCTCTGCTCCAGGAAACAAGCAATGGGACAAGAGGAAACAGCCTCAAGCTGCGCTAGGAGAGGTTTAGGTTGGACATGAGGGAAAATTTCTTCACTGAAAGCATAGTCAGGCACTGGAATAAGCTGTGCAGAGAGGTGGTGGAGTCACCATCCCTGGGAGTGCTCAAAAGGCACATGGATTTGGCATTTGGGGATGTGATTTAGTGGTGAACACGGCAGCGCTGGGTGAACGGTTGGGCTCGATGGTCTTAAAGGGCTGTTCCAACCTAAAGGACTCTGTGACTCCATAAGCTCTCCCGAGCAGACAGACCTTTGCCGAGGTGTGTGTTGATGGACATGTATCTCGCCGTTCCAGTTAGGCTCTTGTGTTCCCTGTATGGTATGTGTTTTTTGGTTTCCGGGTCAATGTACTCCTTTGCCAATCCAAAGTCTATGATGTGGATGACGTGCTCCTTCTTATTGCCTTGCCGGCCAATGAGGAAGTTTTCTGGCTTGACGTCTCGGTAGATGAGGTTCTTGGAATGCACATACTCCATTCGAGAGATCTGTGAAAGGACAGGGAAGAGGTTATTCAGGAGCAGAATAACTGTGGCAGTGCTCATCCCCCTGGACTGGGTACTGGGGAGGTCACAGCTCAGTGCTGTGCTCAGCTTTGGAACCCTTACCACAAAAAAGACATTGAGGCACTGGAGCGAGTCCAGCCAAGGGCAACGAGGGCAGGAAAGGGCTGGAAAACATGTTGTGTGGAGTCACCATCCCTGGAGATGCTTAAGATGTCTGGACCTGGTGCTGGAGGACCTAGTTTAGGGCTTTCAGCAGTGACAGGTTAGTGGTTAGACTTGATGATCTTAGAGGTCTCCTCCAATCTTGATGACTCTGTGACCAGCTACTGGCTGTCTGTAGAGCTGGAAGAGGAATTTGTCACCCTCTCCTTTCCCTGGCTCTCGTGCTGTGCTTCTTGACTATTCCCACGGCCATGGCAAGGGCTGTTTGTGCGGCGTCACCGCTGGGACGCAGCTCCTGGCAGGAAGCCACGGGGAATTGCAGCAGCCTTTTTGTATTGATTTTGAACATACTAAACCAGTTACCAGGAGCTCTTCCCTTGCCCACCGCCTTCCCTTGCTGCTCTGTGTCTTACCACCTTCCTCCCTCAATCCATATGTTATCTTAGACATGCCAGATTCTTCATGGAGGGGGATTTTGGGCAGGCAGAAGCTTCATAATTCTCAAAGCTGACTAAAATAATAATTAATATCATCACTGTCAAAGAGAAATAACTGGAATATTTGTCAGCTTTTGATGAATATTGTTGTGGCAGCATGAAAGGGAAGGTGGAAGGGCAGGAACCACACTCCCAAGGTGATGAAGGGCCTCTAACAACACTCTTCTTCAGAAGTTCACCAGTAAAATTGTTTTTGAACCCAAATATATTGCAGGTGATGCTTTGAAGAGGTTGCCAAGCAGTTCTCCTTTGAGTCCCTAACTCAAGAGATGATTCCAGTTAGAAATAACTCTCAAGTTCATTTAATTCATTACCTTTTAATATCCCTTTTGGGTTTCAAATGAAAAGATGTGAATCCCCAGTTAGGGCTGTCCTGGCTGCAGCTGCCCCATGTGCTGTAGGGCTTGGTGGCTTTGCTAACCATGACACCTCTTTGGAAAGGCCACTTGAACTGACCCACATACACGTGGGCTTGTCATGCTATGAAACCACCACGAAGCTCTCACCAACTCCCAGTTTTGCACTGACGAGCATCAGTCCCCAGAGGTCACTGCGACATCGCTGCGCTGGGCACCTCGAGACATGCCATCAGGTCTGGGGAAGGTCCAAAGCAAAGGCTGGTCCCCCCCTCTGGGTGGATCCTGGCAGGAAAACTCTTCAGGCTGGAGCTCTGGATCATCAAACTCACCCTATCAACCCTCTCAACCCCTCTGCTCACTGCAATCACGAGCACCGTTGGGCTGATAGTCCCTGACTGCTCTTTGGTTGCTTGCTGAATCCAGACACTTTCCCAGCTGGCAAACCCAGATCATTCTTTCTCTTTACAGATCTCAGATCCACACCTGGCTGAAAGCTCCATGCTGGAGCCCCATCCCACTCCCAGATCCTTAGCAGGTACCTTATTCTTATGGAAAACCTGCTGCATTTCCACCTCTTGGAAAGAAGTAACAGGCAGGAGGGGGCAGCACTCCTTATAAAATAAACAGCTGGACGGGGAGGGCAGCAGACAGGAAAGAACTGGCTGCAGGTGAATCAGGCTTGAAAAATAGGACTTGCTCAAAGGCTCTTCAAAGAAGGTAACGGCACGTGCTGCCACTCGCCTCCCCTCGACGCGGTGATTGATTTCAGTGTGCTGAGAAAATGGGTTTCACGGCTAACAGCCATTATTTCCAATCAATTACAGGCTGATGCAGAGCAGAGCAGATGCTCTTCAGCCATTCTTCACGCTTTGAATCACCTACAGGACACAGCAGCAGGTTGGAAGACAAAAAGATACTTCGGGAGGCAATTCAAATTAAGATGCAACCCTTGAAAGTGGAACAAAGCACTTCCTTGCCTCTCCATACATAACAAGCTTTCAAGCAGAGCCTGACTGGCTGTTTGATTTGTTCCTGCTAACAGAGAAGCTCAGTTGTTGAAATCCCAACAGCAATTAGACAACCTGAAAAAAGCCTATTTTTTTTTGTTCTTTAGAAACTCACAGCGAGTTGCATCAGGCAGGACAACAGCCTGGACAGCTGAGGTGTCAGCTGAGCAGACACACTCCAGCAGCACTCAGGGGTACTTATTTACCTGCTTTTTTTTTTTTTTTTTTGCTTCCACCTGCCTTTTTTGCTTCCATCACACACACAGATGCTGTGGGGTCTTTCATATTCCTTCTTCTTTACTTCCACCTGCCTGGATACTTCATGCCATGCTGCTGGAGAGCTGTGCTCAGTAAGAGAGATGTTTCCTGGAGTAGCTTCCGTGCTTTATTTACCCTGACAAGACACTCACCCTGCTTGTGGCTGCTGTGATGGGGAGTATCTGGGCTGCATCGCCCTTCCAGGCTCACTGCCTGAGGAGACAGGAACAGTGCTGGTGTGGCAAGACCTCAGCCTGATTCAAACCCACTGCATGGCTGAAGGAAAGGAGAAGTGGAGTTCCCACTCCAGAAATGTGCTGGATGCAGAGATACAGTGCCCACTCCTTTGGGGCTCTAACTCTGTGCATTAATCTTTCTGTGGACAAAGAAGCCAACAAAGAAGCTGGGACTAATGTGGGATTGCTTTTACACTGGGAAAACATCAAGCACAGGAGCCCTAGGGGTGATGGAAGACTGCCTGTGGATTAAAGCAGGATTTCCATGGCCATGCCTGGTCAAGTCCATCCTCGGAGTCACAAATCGCCATTTCAGATGTCAGAGAAAGCCTTAGGAGGGGAGAGAATCCCTTGGCAGACAGCAGGACCCCTGTGCTGCAGCAGAGAGATGAGAGGATATTGTGACATTTAGCAGCTGCCAAACAAACCTGTGCTTTCATTTGCCTTCCTCCTGCCAAGGAAGCAAGTGTAACAAACCTCTTCTCTCAAAAAGGTAATTCTTAAGGAGCTGATCTCAATGGCAATTCCATCTCTGGACACTCCTGATAAATTTCAGCCCTACTTCCACACATGATCAGCTTGAATATAGATCAGATCAGCAGAGATATAAAATTCATCTTGTTTAAAGGCAACTTTGATGGTCACCAAGGAAAAAATGGTTTGCCATAACTCAGTCCAGATCACATCCAGAGTATTTGCCCAGTGCCTGGCCCAAAGGAGCTTGTGCTGAGCTGAGTGAGCATTGCACACGTTGGACCTGGCCAAGAGTGAAAAACTGAAGTCAAAATAAACCCCCCATTCTCCCCCAATTTTTGGGCTGCAGGAACTGACATAGTGTCCATGGTTTTAATTGCCAAGCTTGGCTTTGTTCAGGAATGTCACCCACTGGATCTGTTTGGCTGCACACAGAGGATGGAGGAAGCAGCTCCAGTCTGAAGATTTCCCAAACAGGCCCTTCCTTCTTGAAGATTCATTATCATCCAGTCTGTATCTCTCTCAGCCAGGAAAGTCTTCTTGATGTAAATCCATGTTTAAATTCTCCCATAATCACATGCAACACTCCTTCAAACAACAACACTGTCCTTTTCCTAGAGGAATTCCTTCTCTATCTTCCAACATCTGTAGAGTTAAAGGATCCACCCCAGTCCTGAGATGCTGCAACCTGTCAAGCTCAGTAAGACCAGGCAAGCACAAATGTGCATTTAAAAACACCTTTCAGGATGCCTCTGGTTAAAAATTGACCACTGGGCACAAAGGGAAGGGACTGGATGTTCCTACAGACATGGGGATCAACACATGCAAGTGAGGGGAGAAGGATCAGGTGACAAGGGGGTGGTTACCCTTTGTTCTCATGCCATGGTTAAAATCACAGAAGCTTATGCAGGCTTGACTGGTCAGAAGCAAGAACAAAACCTAATTCATAGATGCAAACCCATGGAGTCTGACAGTACAACTTTCCTTCTCTGATGAGTCTCTCATACTGGAGCATGACACAGTGACCACACTCATTTAGTGTCGGAAAAAGATAAATCCAAGACAATTTCCCCCAAAGCCTTGTGACTGGAGTGAAGGGTTTTCATTCCAATCAAGCAGTAAGTGTCAGACCCTTTGGAAAACATGTGTCCGAGTGCAGGTGAGCCTTTCTCCCAGGAAACCACCCAGGGAAGGGGATGGGGCACACCTGAAGATGCTAAAATTGCCTCCATAAATTTGTATGCTCCAAGCTGCTAAATCATGTAACCTTCCTGAGAAGACTGGAAGGGTCCTAAAGCATCTCCTGATGGCAAAAGGAGCAGCACTGCCTGTTCCTTTGGGAGAACATCAACTCCATTTCCAGCTGCTTTTGGTGTCCTCCCTCATCACCCTCAGAATCTGTTTTTCAACTGGTACCAGTGCCTCGGTGAGCTGCAGGCTGGCTGAGGTCACAAGATCAGCAGATGATGCCAGTAAAGAACATCCAAGCACAGAGCTGATCTGCAGCCCTGGGACTGGCCAGAAGGCAGCAGATGCTGCTGTGACAGTCTTGATTTCCCCAGAAGTCACATGGGAATGAATTTCCATCTCTACATTTTGCCTCCTTACAACCAAAAGGTCACACAAGCTACATCTGAGGCTTTGCCAGCTGTTGCCACTTGATGTAACAAAAAACAATACTATAGATTGGTTTTCCAAGGAACACTGAAAGCCAACAGAACTAGACCACTCTGCCCTGGGAGCCCAATGTCACCAGCCCAATACCAGGCAGGAACCTGTGACCTCGATTTTCCATTTGAGATTCTGCTGTGGCAAACTCCAGTTTATCTGGAGAGGATTGTGTTCCTCATCCCTCACCATCTCCTCTTCCCTTCAACACTGCTATCCACAGAGTTAACATGAATGCACAGCCCCAGCTCTGCTGTGGGGTATCTGGGTGATCCCAAGGTTCAGATATCCAAGATTTCAGTATCTGCAGATACCCAGAAACTTGGGACTCTGCAGACCACAGGCTGAAAACCAAAAAGGCTAAACTCAAATGATAACTGACTGGCCTGAGTGACTTGTGGAAGTTCTCTTACCACATCTAGAATGTTCAGTTGCCACTTTTCACACAAGCCTAAAGCCAAGCTGCCTCTTCCAGCTTCATTTCCTTTCCTCTCCATGTAAATTCAGGGCTCTGTGATGTTGCCCACAGAGCTGCTATTTTCCAACTGTTAGTAATTTAAACCCATTGACCAACTTTGACCACCTTTCACCAAGGCAGGGCCCTCAAATGCTGGTATTTTGGCTCAGGAGAGCTCAGCTCCCATTGCTTCATGAGGTTTCAGTCTATGAGCAGCCCAGTAGCACCAAACCAGTAAAACTGGTAGGAGTGTGGGAGGGTGCTGTGCTCCCTGTGTGCTGGGGAGTGGGTAAGAAATGAGATGTTCCTGGGGATGTCCAAACAGAGGGAGGGAGCTGGGGTAGGTACTGGGGCAGGGGTGTGTAGGGGACACGGGATATGAGTCCACAGGAATCCAGTGTTGCTGGTTCTGCTATGCAAGGAGCAAGTTTCTCATAAGCATAATGTGACATTCCCTTCACAGGAAAGAGTTCTTCTCACACCTGACAAGCTTTCTGTTACAAAAAACATGGAGAGAGAGTGTTTAACAAGGCCTGCAGGGACAAGACAAGGGGCAACGTTTTCCAGCTGCCAGAAGGCAGGTTTAGGTTGGACATAAGGCAGAAATTCTTGGCTGTGAGGGTGTTAAATGGAGCTTGGTTACCCCCACATTTCTTGCCATGTGCTGTACCAGAGCTGGTGCAGTCTCTGGAGTGCCCTCCAAAATATTCTGAGCCCAGAAGTCCAAGTTTAGATTAGATATTAGGGGGAAATTCTTGGCTGTGAGGGTACTGAGGCACTGGCACACGTTGCCCAGAGAAACTGTGGCTGCTCCATCCCTGGAAGTGTTCCAGGTCAGGCTGGATGAGACTTGGAGCAACCCAGTCTAGTGCAAGGTGTCTCTGCCCATGGCAGGAGGTTGGATTAGATCTTTGAAGGTCCCGTCCAACTCAAACCATCCTGTGATTCTGAGATGGAAGGAGGTTCTCTCTCCAACCAACAGACACCCCTGAACCTTGCCCTGTACCGACCCCATCCTTCAGCTAACCCCGGAGCGACATGCGCCCTGCCCACCGTTACTCACCAGCTGGATGGCTATCATTAACACCGTCTTCAGAGTGAACGTCCTGTCACAGAGGTCAAACAAATCTTCCAAGCTAGGACCAAGCAGCTCTAGCACCATGGCGTTGTACTTTCCACAAGGTCCAAAGTAATACACCTGGGGAAGCCCTTCAGCTGGAAGAGGAGGAAAAGAACTGAAATCAGTCAACAGGACAAGGTTAACACCCTTCTTCCTGCGTGAACATCTTTCGCTGGGCAGATTTTATTGTTACCTCTGGAGTGTCCTTTCTGTTTGATCTTGCCCAGCAAGGAAATAAGTTCCAGCACGTGCTGTGAATGAACCGAAGGCCCAACCAGTGCAGGCTCTGCTCAGCTACACCCTTGGACTGACAAATGGATTTCGAAGCAACAACACGACCACATCAAAGCATTGAGTTTTGGCAGCTTAAAGGCCTGGACTTAGGGAACAAGACACAGAATTCCCTATGTCCTGCTAAATGCCAGGCAGAGAACAACCCCAGATGTGGGTTGGCACTTGTCAGAGCTTAGGAAGATGACAGCCCTTGAAGAAAATGAGGCACAGCCAAAAAAAGAGCTGCTTTGCCCACCAAGATAACGCAGAGTCCTTGTTCTTCAGCACAGTCTTATGTGCTATACACACTCTCCTTGCTATACTCAGGAGAAAGGAAAAAAATAAAGTTTTCCTTTAAAGAAGAGGAAAGATTTAAAATTTGATGCAAATATAGGTAATCAGAGTCATTAAGCATATGTGCGCACACAGAGCTATCAACATCCAACTGGTAGGAGCCAGAGCCCACCCTTCCCACCCAACAGATTGCTCAACAAGAGTACACAGTGCTGATACTCAGCTGGCAGGGGATTTTGGGGTGGATGAGCTTTCTGAAAGGCATCAGAGGGAAAGGGAAAAAAACCAGCCTCGGTGTTGGAACACTCATGGAACCGCACAGCACTCCTGGAACTACCTTTGAGATGAAAGGGAAACAAGAGCAGCCCGTGCAGGAGGAGTTGAGTGCAGGACTAACTGCTCATTTTGCTAATCAACACCTAGCACAGGGGCTCAGCATCTTGGCACCAGTGTCAAGCTGGGCAATGCTTCTTAAAACCACATACATTTCCAGCCTAGATCTCACAAGCAGTTCCAAAGCACAATGGAAGGGTTCGTTTTGAAATATGGGGGTTTGCCCTACATCAAAACACAATATTTGCCCCAATACCCAAAGACACAGCGTCCTGCTAGTCAGCATAAACCCTTTTAGTGACAAACACTGTGTTCTGATGCCACCGAGTCCATCGCCATGGTGAACCACACGAGTTCCACAAATATCACCAGCAGAGCCATAAATACTTACGAAGAACATTGCCAACAGAAGAGATTGATGGAGGAAAAAGGATTTTTTGGTCTGGACAGTTGGACTTGAGGTTTTTAATGGCAAGCAATCGTGTTGGCAGAGAACTGGAAAGGTCACACAGAGTCATGGTGCTGTGTCGTAGGTGAGCAGCTCTGCATTCAAAGACTGCAGGATGAAAAGCCACAGGCAGAGCAGAGGCTCAGCTTGAGGATTCCAAGGTACAACTCAACACTTGAAGTACAAACCATGATGGGTTTAATGCAATTGATGCATGAAATCCCATTGAAACTAGAAATTGCTCCATGGCATTAAACAAGAGCCACACATTAAGGGAAGAAAACCCAGGAACAACACATGAAGGTGTTCCTTTGGAGAAAAAGCAGGTTATTGTAGCAGAGGCTGCTGCAAGCAGAAATCATCTCTGTTTGCTTAACGGCCTTGGTCTTGCTGCGGAGTGATTTGGCTTGGCTACATGGAAAAGGCCCCACTCCACCCTCACTCCCATGGGAAGTTTATCACCCCAATAAACACAGACTGATCGCTGCCCTGGAATCCACAGGCAGATTCTGCTATTTCAGCAGAGTGATGTCTTGGAAAAAATTCAAGCTGAGCACAGCGAAAACCTAGCAAAGCATTTTGGAGATGAAAGCATCGCGGCTGGAATGAGAGCAAATGCAGACATCAAAGGCAAAGACTTGGACTTTGCTTCCACCACACTCCCAAGCAGCCATGCGAGCCTGGCCTTGGCTTTCCTGGGATGCTGAACTCTCACTGCTCCTGGGCTGCCATCACAAGGGACCATCCCAACACCTCTTTGTCCTCATGTGGATGAGCAATGAGTTGAATCAACTCTTAGCTTGAGGCTGAATGTGAGAATGGAAACCGTAACAAACAGCAGGACCACTGCTCCTCCAGAGAGTGTCATTTGATTTGGATCAACACCTGGGAATGACACTTTCCAGCAGATTTCCATGGCAGGATCAGGCACCCTGGCTGACTCAAGTAGTGCTGTCTTGCTGCCACAGGTTTTACAGCATCTCTAATGGCCCTGAGCACTCGTCAAGCATCCAGCACACCCCAACAAGCCATGTTAGTTCAGGCACACAGACAGTCCCAACCCATTTCCTGGACCAGATATAAAATGGCTATGGGTACAGATGCCAATCAAAGGTTATGCCCAAGGAAAATCAGATTTTGCAGCATCTGCCCCATGTGGAAGGCACAGCAAGTGGAACCATCTGCTGCAGCAGAGCACACGGCCTGATGCTCTGTGTATGAGCAGCCCAAAACACACCCTAGGAGAGATGCAGCAAGAGCAGGAACCTACATGTGGCACCTAGATCACTGAAGAGCCACATCCCAGTATGGCAAATCACCACGAGACAGCCACAACTTGTGAAAAGTGATCAGTACAATCAGTTTCTGAATCATCCATTTTTTTTGCTCCCATGGGGAACTGGTTTCCATCGCCCTTCAATGCGGTGTGGCCAAACAAAAAAATGATCTCTTCAATGTCAAGAATTACAGAAGAATTTCAGACCCTCTCTTCATGCAGGTTTCAACACTGAGCTCTACCGCAGAGGGGAGACACTCCTGTGGAACCCCAGATTTGACATCCAGAGACAGAGGGAGGGCAGAGAAATCCGACGAAGAGCTGATGCTGCATGCAAACCCACACTACACAAGCAGTGAGAGCTCTTCATGGAAAGGGATGTGGAGACAAAACAGCAGCATCAGTGCACAGAGGGTTCCGGGTGATTTTAAAGCAGCTCTGATGAATGGGCTGTAGATTGTCACAAAATTCTCATTCAGAGCAGAAAGTGTATTTTTACAAATCACAGAACACAAAATTACATGATAAACAGCATAAATAGCAACTGTGAGAGAGCTGAACATCTATAGCTAAAATTAAACATGTTCCAAACAAATTAAACAAATTGCTTTAGAGTAGACAACCCATTTAAGCTGATTACACTAATGAGGATCTACCCTTCTCTTAATTTTCAAATCAGAATCAAATCCTGGCTGATAGAGATTTGTGATCAACATTGACTGGGCCAAGATCTCAGCTTTTAACCTCTTCAATCCTCCCCTGTGAGGATCTACCTGAGCACAATGGTTAGCAGGTTACAGCTGTGAGCTGGAAGTAAAAAAGCTCATTGTGACCTTCAGGTTTTGGAATAATCCCCTTCAAAAATATAAAGAGAGGAGAAAAGTTGGGATAGGCTTATTACTGGGAATAACATTGTTCTAAGGGTCTTACAAATACTTGATTGGATGCATTTCAGAGTGTCTTGTTTCAAAGTAGAACTACAAAAGCTTTGTGATACACCTTTAACCTGAGCTGGAGGAGCTTGGAGAAGGACAGAGATTTTGGGTGACTGAGTATTTTCTCTTGTTTGTCATGAGAGAATACCCAGCAGTTGAGATGTGAAGGAAAATGAGCAGAAAATGCCATTTTTGACTTCAGCAGCAGTTCACTCACAACTGGAAAAAGAGGAGATGGCACAGGGCCTGGCACAATCTCACCAACCACTCCGAGACTTCACAGAACTAGAAGTTGCATCAGATTAAGGAAACAACCTAGAAAGAGCAAACTGATCCAACAGACACAGAGAGAAACATCCCCATGGAGAACAGGGTTGGAGCACCGCCGTGACTCGGGTGATGGCAGCAAACCTCCCAACACTCTGAGATCCATGGACATGACCACCATGCTTGGGATTACTCATGTACCCATGTTTCCAGCCTGGCTTCTGACCCCTGAATAAATTTCTTGCTCTCCTGAGCTTTGATACTGTGATTTGAGAGCACACGATTTCCCTTTTGTTTTCTCTCACTCATCTGAACAGGAGAAAGAGGAACCAGACCTGTCCAGAGCAGCTGGCAGTATTCCTCCATCTCCTGCTCTGCTTGCTCCAACTGGTGCCAGACACCTGGCTCTCCACTGCAAGCTCATCACAATATCTTTTTCCTGCTTCGATTGGGAATAAATCATCTGCTTCTAGTAAGTGCTGAATGCTCCAGCGCCACTGCCCAGCAGGAACAGCTGTGGCAGGACACTCTCTTTGAGCCCACCGTGGGTGAGAAGGGTGCAGAGCCGCTGCTGAGAGGGAGGAGAGGCAGAGCAAGGCACTTCCCCTGCCCTTGGATGGGGAAGAAGCACAGTTTAAACACTAGGAACTCAAGAGGTACTTGGAAATAACACAAAGGAGAACATCACAAGTTCATCACAGACTGGTTTGAGTTGGGAGGGACATTACAGATCAACTCATTCCACCCCCTAACATGGGCAGGGATACCTTCCACCAGATCAGGTTGCTCCAAGCCCTGTCCAACCTGGCCTGGAACACTTCTAGGGATGGGGCAGCCACAAGAAGATACTAGATTAACACTTTCATAGAACAGAATTAACCGGGTTGGAAAAGACCTCCAAGACCATCGAATTCAACCCTACCGTGGTTACAAGACCACGGCACTAAGTGCCACATCCAGTCTCATCTTCAAAACCTCCAGGGATGGTGAATCCACCACCTCCCTGGGCAGCACATTCCAATGCCTGGATTAGCATCATCTTCTCCCCTGATGACGGCAGAGTATGCCAAGCTTTTGATGGGAAGAGGTGACACTTGGCACACATTGGTGCAAGAGTTGTGTATGAGCTGTGAGGATATAGAGCTACTGTCACTCTCAATGAGTTCCACAGGGAATCCAAGACTCCAGCCTCAATCCATCATATTTTGTGCATCTTCCTGGGATACATAGGATGTATTTAATCCCTGCTGTGCTTTGAGTAGCTTGTTAGTATTTGGATCTACGAAAGCAAAGGTACGAGGAAAGGAGCAGAAGAAAAACAGACACGGGAAGGACAGAAGGAAGAACATATTTGTTCCTGCTGCTGGTAAAAATCCAAATGATTTGATTTTTACTTCAGTTGCAGAAAAACAAATTTCACAATCACTGTGCTATTAGAACGAGGTGACATTTCATCTGCCTTGAGTCGAACAAGCTCCTTTCCTCACATCATGTCTTGACTCTATCAAACAACTCTGCATGACCACAAAGGAAGAAGCAGTTGCAGAGGGTACCAAGAGGATGTTCACATTTGTATTCGGCAAAGCAAACAAAGACTGGGAGCTGAACCAGCCCTACTGGAAAGGCTGAATGCAGGAAAACTTTCAAAATCTGGGAAATTTACCCACCAACACCTATTCACGGGCAGCTTTTAGCTGCAGCAACTAAACTACTCAAGTGAAATTGTTTCAGTGCTCAACAAATACAAAAGAATAAAGCACAGCACAACAAATCATTTTCTTGGCAAGTTTCAGGAGATGAAATTCACATTTCTAGGGCTCGAGGGAAATGACTACACTCAGATCTCCACGTTACTGTTGGCTTTTCTATCAATATATATCCTTTGCAACAAGGTCTCGCTCCAGTGATGATGGCAGCTGGCACACAGAACAACATCTTCAGAGAAGGATCAAGCCAGTATATAATCTCAGAAGAGTTATTTTAAACCACCCTAAAAAGTTCTAGCATAATTATCTACCTTTTCCCACACACCTGCAATACAAAGGCAAGGGCAGAAGAAAACCACTGGCACTGGCTGCCCAAGGCAGTGGTGGAGTCATCATCTGTGGAAGGGTTCAAAAAACACATGGATGTGGCACATAGGGACATGGTTCAGTGGTGAACACAACAGTGCTGGGTTAATGACTGGACTGGATGATCTTGGGGCTTTTCCAACCTTAATGATTTTGTCATTCTATGATTCTATCAGCCCTTCAGAAAATGGATCAACTTTTAAAGCTCTAGAACTCAACTAATTTCTAAATGTAGCATCTGAATGGCTTAAAAAATGTTCATGGAAGGGGCAGGAAAGGGGGACAAGCAGAACAGCAAGGCCAACTGGTTCCTACATACTTATTAATTATCCTGGCTCTAATTGCCAAACTGGGTTTTCTATTCAATCTAAATACAAATTCCAAACTTTATCTTCAAACATCACATATCTTGTGGACTCCCCATCCCTGGAAACGTTCAAGGCCAGGTTGGACAGGGCTTGGAGCAACTTGGTCTAGTGGAAGGTGTCCCTGCCCATGGCAAGAGGTGGGACTAGATGAGCTTTAAGATCCCTTCCAACCCAAACCAGTCTGGGATTCTGTGATCTTCATCTCCTTATTCTGGTGGCTGAGACGCTCCAATTCCCAGCACACCCTGGGCTCCTAGCCAGCAGGAGATGTTTCAGCTCAGGGTTTGCTAGAAAGCACCAAAAGCAACACAGAGACCTCCACGATTAAATGTTTGTCCCTCTCCTCAAGCCACACTGGATCCTCAGAGCATCCAGGCACATCCCACATCCCATTGCTGGTTATGAGGAGAACCCAACAAAGCATCTGGGATGATTCGGATGAGTCTGACTGCTATGAGCTTATGGCCATGTCAGGCTTCAAGGAAAAGTGTCTGCAGGAAAAGCACTTTTCAGTTCCCAGCCTCCTGCTGCTCCCCTCCGCGCGCTGCCTGGCGTCGCTGGGGTTTGATTTGTGATGACTGCCGTGAATTCCGGAAGAGTAAGAGATGCATGAGGAGTTTTCAGAATATCAAAAGGAAACTGCCCTAATCTCATATTCAAATATTAATGGCCTTGCTTTAAAAGCATCTGATAGCTTCCAATTGACAAAGCCTAAATTTAGCCCAAGGAAGTCAAAATTTCTGATGCTGAGATGCTGAAATGTGCACATTCAGGAAGCCTTTCCTAACAAGGGAACTGCCACATGAAGAAAAAAAAAAAGAGGCAAATATTTTTAGACAGCAAAACATTATTCTCTGGAGATCACAGCCAGCAGCAGGCTCCGCACACAGCAGGCTCTGACCAGGCACCTCACAGTAATCCACTGCATTTTATTCTGCAACTCAAAAGCCTGGAAGCCCAACATCCCTCAAGTTTAGCCTTCTTGCTCTACCCTGACCTTACAACGAAGCTGCTGATCACCACTCCTTAAGGCACAGCTCAATAGCCTCCACTTTTTGCCTAAAAAAGCCATTTCCAGGTGAATGAAACCATGTCTCCCTGCTGAGCATCTCCAACCTATCACCAAAGATATGTTTCTGTGCAGGACTGGATAATGGGGAAGATTTTTTCCTTGCTGGTAGAAAATGAACCCAGCATCTTAGAACCTTCGGGTCTATGGCACAGATCTGAGGTGGGGAATGACTGACACAAGATGTGTCCCAAAGGCGTGAGTTGCTTTCCTTGCAAATGGATGTCAGTTTTGTATCGCCTTGCACAGATGAGTCACTGATTAAATACTTAGAGTCATCTTGAAATAGTCCCAGTATTTCAGAGGAGGAGGCTGCAGTGCTCACCCAGAGTGTTGTAGCATGACAGGCATGAATAAACCTTTCCACACAATGAAGCAGGACACAAAAGTACCTCAAGTGATGGTCACAAGTCACCCCACACCAGTCCAAACCCACTTTGGGGTGCAGAGGGGCAATCCCTGGAAGTGTTCCAGGTCAGGTTGGATGGGGCTTGGAGCAAGTTGGGCTAGTGGAAGGTGTCCCTGCCCATGGCAGGGGGTGGGATGAGATGAGCTTTAAGATCCCTTCCAACTCAAACCATTCTGGGATTCCATGATCATCCCCACCCAGCTCAGTCCCCTGCTGAGGGGTGACCTGGCTCAGCTCCTGGCCATGGCCACGTTTCCATCAAGGTGGCACATACGAGTGGGACCTTCTCAAAATTAAAGTGACCACGGCTACAGGTAATGGGCATGTTCACACTCCTCAATTATGAGGGGCGTAGACCTCTTGCACTAACCCTCCCTTACAAGGCCTCGAGTCACTCCAGCTCCCTTGGGGCAGAGCTCCCCACGAGATCACTGATGTTGGCTGCATACTCCACCACGGCGACTTGTTTACATCCACCCCTATAACGAGCCTTAGCGAAATGACCCCTAATTGCCACGTGAATGACAGCATTGTGCAACCAGCATGGAAAGAATTTCCTCATAAAGGACACTGGTAGGTACAAAGTGTGTGTGAGTAAGGCAAGAGCAACACAGAAAAACGTGCTCAACTCCGGCAGTGCCGACAGGCTAACTCCACACGCAGCACGGAGTAGCAGACAGCTCAGCCACATGGAAGAATATATATATGCAAATATTGACTAGACTATGCAAAAGGCTCAGTTATTTATACCACCTTCACTTCCCGTGGTGCTACCTCCCGACAAGTAAACAGACTGCTTCACTCCAGCGAGTTGTGCAACACAGAGAGGTCCCAAAGTAAACACACAGACTCCATACTCCATTAGAGGTGAACTTGTTTACAGAGCAGGAATTAAAACAAAACCACAGAATCCGTCAATATTCTATATGTACTGCCATACCCCTCCCTGACTCAGAACATTCTGCTCCTACGTTGTGACTCATCCACTGCGTGGGCTGGGGACAGCAGAGATCTTGGTTTCCTGGGATTCTCCAGCATAGCAGACTCCTCTCCTGCTTCCCACCACGCCACACGGAGGCTCATGACGTCCAACATCCTCCTGCCAATGTCACCTGCCTGTCCTGGGGATGAGCAGTGGCTACAGAGCTACAGCATAAAACTCAACTGGGCTGAATGAATCACATGTGCCAAGGTGGGACTGCGAAGGGTGGGGGAAGGTGTGACTCATTTGCTAGCTGATATAAAAAGAAACTACTACAGAATCAAAAATGCATGACATCTTCACACGATGGGCACAGGCAGAAGTGTCACTATGCGGAAACTCGATCAACGGCTCTGTGCAGCCTGGAAACAAGCAGTACTCCATCCTACCTTCCAAAGGTGATGCTTACAGGGAAGGCAGCATGTATGGCCTCAACAGCCACAGGGAGAGATGCCAAAGGTGCTTTGAAATGTAGTAGCAAAAAAACCCCAACATAATTTCTGCACATCTACTGGTGACTGCTGGAATTACAGACTCTCAGAAGGGTTTGGGTTGGAAGGGAACTTAAAGCTCATCTCATTCCACACACCCTGCCATGGGCAGGGACATCCTCTACCAGACCAAGTTGCTCCAAGCTCTGTCCAACCTGGCCTTGAACACTTTCAGGGATGGAACAGCCACAGTTTCCCTGGGATACCTGTGCCAGTGCCTCACCACCCTCACAGCCAAGAATTTCTTCCCAATATCCCATCTAAACCTGCCCTCTGGTAGTGGGAAGCCATTCCCGGTGTCCTGTCATTCCAGGCCCTCGTCCAAAGTGCCTCTCCAGCTCTCTTGGTGCCCCTTTAGGCACTGGATGGGGTTCCAATGTCTCCCTGGAGCCTTCTCTTCTCCAGGCTGAACACCCCCCAGCTCCCCCAGCCTGGCTCCAGAACAGAGGTGCTCCAGCCTTTGGAGCATCTCCATGGCCTCCTCTAAACACTCCAGCAGCTCATGAAGAGAAGATTAGATTCTTCTAATCTGGAATCAGCCTTAAAACCAGAAGACCATCCCTGCCTAAGAGAACAGAGCTCATGAGACAAAGGAATGCAATCACTAAGACCCTGGCATGTCACCACCAGCTGCTGCAGTTCCTTTTGTCCCTGAGGTATGGAAGCAGCAAATCTAAGTAGTCATAAAACAGAGCAAAGAGAAGCCCAGCAGCCAAGGAACCAGCCTTGGGCAGGAGGGGAATACCTGGAACAGCAAGTCCTCAAGGAGGGTCATGGAGCAAGAGCCAGATTTTGGGGAATATCCATCACGCTTGGACTGTGCTACTCATATTTATGCACAGGCAGGTACTACCCAGGAAGAAAAAAATTCAGGGCTGACTGTATCACCACCAGTAAAGTAAGATCCTGTGGATAGCCCAGGCCAGGATGAATTTTCTGTGTCAGGATGTTTGTGCATGCTCATGTGGATTTTAGGACAAAGAAGACCACAGAACAGTTCAGTATGACACTGGCACCCGAGAGGACTGATGTCAGGAATGCAACTACTTTGCACAGAGATTGTTGAAACTACTCCAATTATCTTGGTCAGCACATGGATCATATCCCAGACTACCTAAAACCTACAGGAATTCTCATCCTTTCCCGAGACACCCTACGGACTGACCATCAGGTCTCTGACTCTGTGCCCGCACGTTGCTCTGCTTGTTTCGCTGCCCACACTAAGGTGAAGCACCAAGACTTTATTTTAGGCTATGAAATATTTAACTCCACAGCGAGACAGAAGAAACCAGCAGATGGTCACCATGCAGCAGGCCCTCACCTCGTCTGTTGTGGGGGGAAAAGTTCAAGGAAAAAAAATGGAAAAGAATAAGCAAGAATTCCTGCAGCTACAGGAGCAGGGTGAGGAATTACAGGAGAGCTGTTAGTTTCTCATCCTGCAGGGAGGCATTGAAACATCAGAGCCATCAGTCAGCTGGTTACTCCTGACCCAGGACTATCTCTGGTAGATACTTCTGAAATCCATTGGGTACATTCACCAGTTCAGAGAACCACCAAAAAGAGGTACATTCCTACAGTTTAGGTACCTTTATCAAACTTTTCCCTGCTCCAGTACATTTTAATCTAGTATGAAACATCTTAAGGTGTCTGAGACACACGAAATCCAGTCTGCTCCTTGGCTAATCCAAGCTGACTAGTGATCCTCATCCAAGCCACGTGGCAGGTGGAGAAGCTGAAGCTGCTGGGAAGGAACAGATGCAACTTCAGTGTCTTGTCAGAAAGTCTTTGAACATCAATGCTGATGGAGCAACATGGCACAGGAGGTCACAGAGTCACTGTTAAAGGAAGAGGCAGCTATCAAAGCTCCCTCTGTTCATGTGGAAACATCTCACATTGAAGCTCATCCCCGAATTTATTTCCTGAATTACTGGGCTGTTTGCTACTCTGTTCAACTGCACAAAGGGAAATGCAAAACTAGACTGAAGAGCTTAGAAAAAGAAAAAAAAAATACTAATTTCACTAGTTGTTGATGATGATAAGTGAAGAAGGTAAATGATACCCACATACATCCTTCAGGCACTGATCCATGGCCAAGTAGTAGTCCCTTCCAACCTATGACTACTATCCAAGAGTAATACGCTTCCAAAACATTTATTCTGAACAGCCAAGAAGGAGGAAATCACCATCAAAACTCTTCTCATGAGGAAATAAACCCCATTTTTCTCCAAATGCTGCAGGTGATGACAATTTTGAAGTCTCATAGAGATGCTGCTCATGAAGACCATCTGGTTGCACATGCGGTTGGACGCAGCAGTTGCACTGATGAGAGGACCAGGCTGCCACCGCGGCGCTGCAGCAAAGCTTCCACTACTCTTACTTTCTCGGCTAGCGGTGGGAGGTTCACAGTTGGCCACGTCATTTGGCAGGATTAATTGGCTAATTTATTGAGCTGTATGTCACATGGAACATCACTGTTGTTCTCCTCTGAGTCATGCTCGCCACGGGTTTGGACATTTTCAGTCTTCATTTGGCGAGTGTATGATGATTCCAAGCCACTAGACATTCCTACTGGAAGTCTGAGCTGTTTGAGCAGTAGAAGTTCCAAAGCAAGGACCATTAAGGGGAGCCTGGCACTAACAACATCACTGAGGACAGACCCTTTCTTTCCCCAAAGTCGGCACACGTTTAGCTCCAATCTGTTTTTCCAGACAGATGCTCTACTCTTAATCCTCTGCATGGTGTGCAGACACCAAGTCACAGCTCCCTGCTCCTGGCAGCCTGACTCCACCAAAATTTGTTTTGTTTGGCTTCCAGGTTTCATGGCGAGACCAGAGCTGTGGTTCCCATCCTCCACCCAAGCTCCTGGCCTGTTTCCAGTTGTTTTAGCAAAACTGGAGTGCAAGAGCTTCTAATGGCATCCAACAGCTTATCAGAGCTGGGTGTGCGACGCCCATGGGACCACAAGCACCAACAGACATCAAGCAGGGAGCAAAGAGCAGAATAAGTGTGTCACTTATTCTGTGAACCTCATTTCCTACACAGGCTTCAGCAGAAACCCCCTAAGTCTCAAAAGCACAGGGGACTGGAATTAAGTGATGACAATAACCTCTCAGGAGCTTTGTGCTCAGTACCAGATGCTACCGGTAGAACTACAGCCACGTAGGAAACTTGCCATAGCCCAAAGACAATATAAGATCAAGGCACAGAAGGAGCTGAGAAGGTCTTTGCTTCACAGAGACTTCCTTGTGCAGTGGGAAGTCAAGGCTGGGGAAATCCTTGGCATAGGAAACAGTCCATGCTAAAAGGCTCTTCACATTTAAAAGCAACCATAAACTCAGAGAAGAAAAATCCAAACACTACTAGACACAACTCAGGCCCTGCATCAGAGACTGCCAGAAAATCTGTGTGAAAACATCACCTTGGGTTCATACTCCAACTTTTTTCTCCTGTTTGCTATGGACTATGGTCACACTGAGGCTACTGAGCCCATGGGCTGTTGGACGCTCCTACCATTCAGCAAATATCAATGAAAACAATTCCTTAGGTTTCAAGGCTTTCAAAGTTCAAGTCAGTGTTACACAACAAATATGACACCAAGGTTTGATTGAATGAAGAAATCACCAAATTTTGAGAAGTTTAAGGGAGGTTTACTCACCTGCACTTCCAAGTTGTTTATAAAATCTGTATTCTAAATGAAGCTGTGGTGCACGGGATTTAATTGGTTCCTAAAACAGAAACAAATAAACTGGTTATAATCCGTTTGGCTGAAAGAAAGTTGTCTTATACTTGAAGATTGTACATAATTATAACACTTTAGACTGAAAGTCTCACAACAGACTTCACTATTACAGGTCATTTAAATAAGAAGAGAACCAAAAAGCATTAAGACTTGCATTCTGGAGGAAAAACAACCTGATTCAAATCCAATGCTCACTCATGGCAATGAAATTCAAGAATCATTCCACAAAGCTCCTGGTCCTTGAAGAACGACCCTGGACATCGGCAGAGGGAAGTCAAGGTTGCAAAGCTCAAGCCCCAAGTTCACTTTGTGGGAGCTGTGGTTGCCCACAGGGTTTTTGTTGGTCTCTAGTCTGTGTTTTTGAGAAATGTTGAGTCATATGTCTGTGTTTCAGGTCAGACCACAGTCACTTGCAGCAAGCACCACACTGCAGGCAGAGAGCTGGGAAAAGGACAGGAAAAAGTCTTCCCCTCCAGTGGCAGGTGCCAGTCAAATATCTTAAAGCACTCAAGAATTTTCTATTTTTACACACAGAATGAAAAGAATAAAATGGCTAAGTCTGCAATGCACCCAAAACATCCCATTTGTCAACGGTTACTCATCCGCGCTTTGCGCACACGACTTAATGCCTACGATCCATCAAGGCATTAACATGCAAGATTACAGAGCTTCTAAAAATATAAAGTTAATATGAAGAGGATTAAGAGACTGGAGTAATTACAGTTGCAA
>NW_008679686.1:44744-48614 GCF_000695815.1 Acanthisitta chloris | reverse complement strand
ACCGACTGCCCAGGCAGCTTTGAGATGGGAGTGAACGCTGGCCATGATTTTTGTTGACCTCTGGTCTGCACTGCAAGATGAATGTCCACATTGGGTGTGAATTCCACACTGAAGACTTCTTTTCAAGTGGGAAGAAGGATTTTTGTACACGAATTCAGGCAATTCAACTTCCAGCCAAGCTGTTCATCATCAGCTCAAGCCTTTCATTTCCCACCGGGGGAACAAATGCTCCTGGTTGCTTCTCAACTTAATTATAGAATCCCTAGGATTGGAAAAGACCTCCAAGATCATCAAGTCCAACCTTCCGGATGTTTCAAAGCTTCAGAAGTCAAATAGGAGCAATTACTCAGAAAACAACAGGAGAAAATATCCTGGAAGCAAAACTGAACCTGCACTGAAGGCAAATACAAAGCAACACACAAACAAGTGAGTAGGACAAGAGGGCACAGACTCAAGCTCTGTCAGGGGAGGTTTAGGTCAGATATTAGGAAGAGATTGTTTTATGAAGAGAGTGATCAGGCATTGGAATGGGCTGCCCAGGGAGGTGGTGGATTCACCACAAGGTAAGGTGAGACAGGATGTGGCACTTAGTGCCATGGTCTAGTGACCACGGTAGGGTTGGACTCAATGATCTTGAAGGTCTTACCCGGCTGGTTCTATGATTCTATGAAGTTTGTGATGTAAGTTGCATTTAAATGAAGGTAATTGCTGCTGGTGGCTTGAGGGACATCTGCAGACTGCAGGGACTCAGGGCAGCAGGAACTCAGCCTGTTCAGGAACAGTTTATCTATCCAAACAAACAAAGGGGGAAGGATTGATGTATTGGGATGTGACGCTGCTCGTGACGGAATCAGGGAAGGCAGCCCCGAGCCACTTCTGCATCAGGAGCTGCTGGAGCCTGAGCTCTGGACACTTGCCAGAGTCGTGGCAGCTTCCGAGAAAATCAGAGCAGAGCAGATGGTTGTCCTGTAGGCCAAGGGTTTAAGGATGCTGGCAGATGTGTGTGCAGCAGAAATAACTGACTTGCCACTGCCTGATGGACAAAATCCACAGCTTGAACCAACGGCATCAACATTGCTGCGACAGGGCACAGTCTAGTCCCCCTGCTCAGGCTGTAGCTGCAAGGCACTAGGCTGGATTCTTCCAGGGAAGAAATTTCTACCATGTGCAATCCTGCTTTAAAAACCCTCAGAGGATTAAACCAGATGCTCTTAACTAAAGATCTCAGCCGAAGAGCAGCACCAGGAGCTGCATGGTGACACCACACAAGTCAGAACACAGGGACTAGCCTCCACCACCAGGAATTTTCCCAAGGTGCAGCCTCACTCCAAAAGAAAGCTAATTTTCCAGCTTTAACGTCATGACAGGAGGCAGGAATAGCTGACACAGCAGGGCTGCAGTGGTGGAAGAGGATCTCACAGCTAGAAGGACTCAGAGCAGAGCTTTGACTTGGTCCAACAGTGCAGATAAAAGAAAATGTGGCCTTCAAGTACATCAAAAGCAGCTACTCCACCACTAATCCACGAATTATTCGAAGGATAAAGAGAATTGCAGTTAAGTCCACATGTAAGAGCAGCACATTAGCTGCTGAGAAGGCTGAGTAATTCTTCCTCCTGTGGAATTTGGTCTAAGATTAGGAGACCAAGAAACCTCAGTCTCTTCTGCTGTACCCTCATTAATCTTCTCCAAAACAGAGCAGGTATGTGAGAGCCTGAATGGCCACGGGATGGCAATTCCAGCCCTTCAAATGGGAAGGAACAGAGATTTTTAAGCTTGAATCACAACAGGGCGAATAAAACTGGAGCGCGTTGCAGAGTAAGTGCTGCAACACTCAGTTATCTGGGGGGGAAAAATGAGAAAAAAGGGAAAAAGAATGTGACCACAAACCCCTGGTCAGACAGAGGTAGCCATGAGGCAATGCCACCAAGTCCTGCCAATGGGAAGGCTGCAGGTTATTGGGAGGTGTCACTGCAGGCACTTTTTGGAACAAAAAGGACCCTTTGGACTAACACAGCTGTGTGTGGTTACTTCCTTATTGTTTGCAATGCAGCAATTTTGTGGGATTATCTTTCCAAGCAAATTAGAAGTGTTGTTGATTTAATAAAACACCTCATCTGTGGACACAGCACATTTTCCACCGCCTAAAAAGCAACAGTTCTCCTTCCTGCTGCGGATACATTTCAAGGACATCTCCTAAGGAGCCAGGCTGGGAGAGCTGGGGGTGTTCAGCCTGGAGAAGAGAAGGCTCCAGGGAGACCTTAAAGCCCCTTCCAGTGCCTACAGGGGTTTCAAGAGAGCTGGAGAGAACTTTGGACAACAGTCCAGAGTGGCAGGACAAGGGGGAATGGCTTCCCACTGCCAGAGGGCAGGGATAGATGGGATCTTGGGAAGAAATTCTTGACTGTGAAGGTAGTGAGACACTGGCACAGGTTGCCCAGGGAGCCAGCCCTGGAAGTGTTCCAGGCCAGGCTGGATGAAACTTGGAGCAACCTGATCCAGTGGAAGGTGTCCCTGCCCATGGTAGGGGGTGGCATGAGATGAGCTTTAAGGTCCTTCCAACCTAAACCAGTCTGGGATTCTGTGATCCTGAACTCCACTGCTCGTGTTTGTTTATTTACTTTAGGGAATATCTTCTGACATTTCCCAACAGGCCTGAAAACAAGTGCCTCCTGCAAAGCTCTAATTATTTTTCACCTCCTCTGCATCATACAAGGAGAATGCCAGAGATATGGAATCTGTGGCACTCAAACGTGATCAGAATTAATGCACCAAGTCCATCTTGATCTGCCGTAACCAGAGTGACTCCTGTCATTTTGCCAGACACCAAACTGGGAAAACAGGCAGGTTTGCTGCAAATATCAAATTAGCATCAGAGCTTTCTGCTCGGACTTCAGGGTTTGGATTGTGATTAAAGAGCGTTTGGATGAGCAGAAAGCACATCAGCTGAACACATCGAATCTGAAAACCCCAAGGGACTAATGAAAGTCTAAAGTTTACAGATAGGAAAAGTTAAGGCACAAACACAAACTAGTGGGCTGTGAGTTTATAAACCTGGAAGAGCTACAAGGTAGGGAGTTCCCCATCCTCCAGATTCCTACTTCAAACCACTGCTGACCACAGATACTGTGAATGTATCTCCTCAGCCAACCCAAGCAGCCAGAGGAAGGACTGACCCTCACCTAGTTGGATCTTGTTCTGCCTGTTGCATCTTCAGTCTCAGCATCGTACCAAACAGAGCTGTGCTCTGCTCCCCCAGGGAATTTTAATCATAGAAACACCTCTTCCTGCCTTTCCACTCCAGAAACGTGGACCAGCAGGCTATACAGTGCCAGGCTCATAACCAAACGCTCTGACAACTGGAGAATCCATGGAATCCTAAACAGAAAGGCTCAAGCCATGGAGAGGGAAGAGGTGGCAAACCTGCCCATCAGTGCCCTTCCCCGGCAGAGGAACAAGGCTCTCACTGCTCCAAGACAGCTACAGACCATTTAGGCACAAAAAACATTAAGCAGCTGGAAGGATGGATTCTTTCCCTGCTTTCAGTGTGCTCAAGAACGTAGCTTAGTTTTTAATAAGTCATCCTAGCTGAGGGTGAGAGCAGCCCTGAGCCCAAAGTGAGAAAGTTGCTTTTGGTCTGAATTTTTAACATGAAGCACAAGTCATCTAAGGACACCTAAAGCTTCTACTTACCAGTTTGATCGCTACATATTCATTGGTGTAGAGATTTTTACCTGCAAAGAAAGAAAAAAAAATTTTTAGTTCCACATTCAACATTTTCAGCTCAAGGCACAATGCAGAAGTGTCACTGGTGCCAAAGGGCTGTGTTCTCCCAATTCCCCCTGAAGTTCCATCCTTTAACAAAGTGTAAGC
>NW_008679686.1:39067-44720 GCF_000695815.1 Acanthisitta chloris | reverse complement strand
GGGCAGGCAAACACCACCTTCCACTCAGCCTCCTGTTTTATGGCAGCACTTATGCTCTAGGCATGGGTTACAGGAGGTACCCCAGGTACATTAGGTTTTATTATCCACATCATGCCAAAAAGGTTTGGGGAACAAAAAATGAAGAGTCAGAGGATCGTTTCTTTTGGAAATATATCTGCTGGATACTGAAATATTTTATCTTGGGATCTACAGGGAGTTTCACTGGGTTAATACTACCTGGCAAGCACGAAGGGCAGGAGCTTGGGATGAACATGACCAGCCAAGCACACAACCAGCTGCCGGTGCACGGCGGCTCTGAGCCAGAGCTGGGATCTGTGTGTGCTACAGCTGGAGGGGAATTTTCCCTCCAGGAGCCTGTCTGGTGTTTGAATTGAGCCCTTGGCCTCCTTAGCGATCCACGGCGGCGATGCACAGCTACATGTGTCACGGAGCATCTCTCCGTGTGTTCTGACACTGCCAGTTATCATATCACTCAACATCCTCCGGTTCCTCTGCTAGGAAATCTGAGCAATCACTCCCCCTTCATATCCATGTTGCTCATGACTGACAGAGAACTCTCCTGGAGGAGATACCACCAAAGAAGGATGCTCAGGCAACCCTTGTACCTGCTCTGTCCCATCATCCCGACACTCCTCTTTCTTTCTGACCTCCTTTGATCCCACCATGCCCTTTAAGGATGGCAGCTCCCAGCACAAAAACCTCCCCATGGATTTTACAGGCAAGGGTTGACCTTTGCTCATTACTGCAAGCACTGCCACAGCACAAGTCATGCTTTCATTGAGCAACTGCAGCTCCAAAATTCAGGAGCAATCCAGGCTGGAATTTATCAGGGCTTATTTGTAGCATTAGCTTTGTCTGGCCCTGTTACACATCTATTTTCCAATTCCTGTAATGGATATTGATGCTTAGAACAGCTCAGCTCTTGAGAAAGCCCAGGACAGGGAGTGACATCGTTCAGGGCAGGCAGGAGATGAAGCAGCTCTACCATATCTACATGGCAGCATTAAAAAACAGGCTGTGTCCTCCTCAGCACACAGAGACAACAGCACTGAGAGACTGAATTCAAGGCATTAGGCACCCGAGAGAAGACAGACAGTCACCTTTAAATCCCGAAATATCAGGGGAAATTCAGTTTACTTTACAACAGCTTCATGCTTTCTGCATTTAACTTCTTTTGATGCCTTCCCTGCTCTATCACTCAGGGCAGTTCTGCCCTTGAAATCCTGGTCCTGCACAGGGCAGATTACTTTAACATCCATCAGAAGACAAAATTTTACAACTCAAACCATTCTGGTAACTGGCAATGCTGTTTAACACAAGGAAGGCATTCAAACCTGAGGCTAACTCTCCTCAGAGGAGGTGTTTTCTGCAAGTAGAGGTGTAAGCTAAGCCCCAGAATTAATCCCTGCCACACAGGGTGGTTTCCATCTATTAGTAAGAGACATACCATTATACCCAGTCTGGAAGCAAAGGGTCGAAAGGAAGTTTTGCAGTCTCATCAGGAACACTCAGACAATGGAAAGCACTGAAGGAGCTGAAAGGCCAAATCAGTGGAGAAGCAGGTGGCAGAAAAAATGCTTCACCCTCCAGGACAGACTGGGGCTGCAGCCTGATGCCAGCTGATGGCGAGGATGTGCAGGGACATTGAGGGAAGGCAACCTAAATACACCTGGATTATCAGCTCTGTACCAGGGACCAGCAACTGAGCCCTGGTATCAGCTCCAGCTGCAGCTCATCCCCTGCCTCTTCCCCTCCTCTGGACAGGGATGGTGATCTTAGCCAAATCGGAAGGGTCGGAAGGGACCTTAAAGCTCACCTCATTCCACCCCCTGCCATGGGCAGGGACATCTTCCACTAGTCCAGGCTGCTCTGAGCTGCTTGAACACTTCTAGGGATGGAGCAGCCACAGCCTCCCTGGGCAACCTGTGCCAGTGTCTCACCACTCTCACAGCCAAGAATTCCTTCCCAATATCCCATCTATCCCTGCCCTCTGGCAGTAGGAAGCCATTCCCCCTTGTCCTGCCACTCCAGGCCCTTGTCCAAAGTTCCTCTCCAGCTCTCTTGGAGCCCCTTTAGGCACTGAGCCAGACTTAGGGAAGCTCCAGCCCAAACACATGAGAAAGACAGATGCTTTGACCAGCAAACGCCCCCAGGGAGGGAGGCATGGGAATGCCATCCCCTATGGGTCCCACGACCTCCATCACAGCCTTGGAGATGCAGCTTTTTAAGGCTGGGCTGTATGTCCACCCAGGGAACGATGACCTACAGACCTTTCTGCAACACTTCTGCTCTCCCACCAACACAGGATAACAGTGTTGGAAAAACAAGGCTCTTCCAAATGTGTTTCAAGGCAGAAAAGGACATGGCCAACACCCTCTACATATGTGGAGCCATAATCCAACCTATTATGGCCTGTTTCATGAGGCTGAAGGTAATTTTGGCAATGAAATTCCTCAGATAAAAACCTGGGATTAGCAGCACAATAGTCTGGGATGTCAGGCCAGATGCCAAAGGTAAATGGACTAATTCATCCTCCAGTTCATCCCTTTTGGAGCAGGCACTATAGGGAGACACATAAGCAGATGCAAATGGATCCACCCTCTGAAATCCCAACCCTTCCCAAAGCTGCAGCATGAGATGCTTGTTTTGTCGGCTATGATGGCAAGGCAAACCCCCAAAATCTCTCCCTTGGCTTGTTCCAGATTGAGTCCTACCCCTCGGTTTTTCTGTCACACCATCCCAGGTGAAATGGTTTGTCCTTTCTCCTCCTCCCAGGCAGCACAGGAAGATGGAAGAGCAAAGACTCACAGGAGACAGTGAAACAAGCTCTGAGCAGAAGCTGCACCTTAACCCAGTCTGACCAAAGATCCAGAGCACAGTGAGGTGATATAACTGTGCTAACAAAAGCCTTTCAAGTTGAGGCAAAGCTTTTCATTGAGCAGTGAGTAAGTCCATGCCTCACTTTTGGGTAGTTCCACTGACAATTATGAACTACATTCATGTGGGAAACCTCACTGAGAAGATTTCTCAAGGCCTGGCAGTGAGATGTGGCAAATATACGAACAGATTGCAGACAGACTGAGAAGATTTCTCAAGGCCTGGCAGCGAGATGTGGCAAATATACGAACAGGTTGCAGACAGAAGAGCCCAAAGTCATCCATCTCCACCATCTCCAAAGTGATGCACCTGCACAGACACCAGGCCAGGCTGAATCAACCTGGTCTAGTGGAAGGTGTCCCTGTCCAATGCAGGAGGTGGAACTGGATGATCTTCAACATCAGTTCCAACCCAAATCATTCTGTGATTGATTAAAATAAGCCCTTGCTCTATGCAGAACTTAATGCTTAGTTTAGAAAACCCTCCAACCTACTGAAACCGCGATAATAATTTTACATCAGTACCTATTTAATTGTTTTGCTAAATAAGGGTCTCAAACAGTGGAAAAAATGAGACTTTTGAAGAGGCTTCTTTATCCCTACCATGGCTCCTGGTTCAGGACTTTGGGTAAACACAAGGAATACCCACTGGGTAAGCTCTTGAGTCAATTAAGGAGGCGGCTCGTAGGCTCAGCTGGTGATGTCTGTGTTGGAGTTTACAGTCATGGCTGATCATGGCACTAGATATAACAGGTTAAATCCCCTTTTTCCTGAGCAGGGAGCACCTTCTGATATCCCCAATTTTACAGCTCAGTGAGCTCCTGTCTCAGGCTGTTTTACTTAAGGCTGGTTCTCTGCTCAGCTTGGGGTGGAGATGCAGGATCTCAGAAGGGCAGAAGTCACACTATAAAACTTCATGATGCTCCTGCTCCTGAGGCAGCATGAGATTTGACTCAGCAGATACCAGGGAGCTGCACAACAGGACTTGGCATTGCACAGACAGTAAGAAACCCCAAAGCATGTGGTGTCCAGTGCAGGGATGGCAAGCAGCATCCCCTGCTCCTTCCTGGCACCAAACTTCTGCTAGGAGGTTGAGCCAGTTGGGAAAGCAAAGCTCTTACAGAGCTTCTACTCTGCAGCCTGTCTGAACAAACAGCCACCAGTTAACCCTGTGTCACCTCACTGCTTGGGGCCAGATCACACAGTCAACTGAGGCTGGAAAAGACCTCATCCCATCCCACCTTTGACCAAACACCACTGTGCCCACTAAACCATATCACGCAGTGCCACATCTGCTCCTTTCCTGAACACTCCCTGAGGAGCCTGTTCCAATGCCCAACCACCCTTTCAAGGGAAGAAATTTTTCCTAATATCCAACCTGAACCTCCCCTGGCGCAACATGAGGCCATTTCCTCTTGTCCTATCAAATGCTGAGTTTTGTGCTCATCTTCCCATCTCAGCTCCTCAGCGGGCTGGAATCCAACTGTGCTGCTCCTGTGTGCTCCAAAAAAGTCATATCCCTGGGGTGATCTGTATTTGCAGCAAGAAACCCTGAGTAGTGAGCTGGATATCTGCAGCAAAAAGCTTTTGTAGGTACATGCCATCTCCTCCCTGAACACTCAGTCCCTGATACAAGAGTGGCTCAGAGTGAAAAGAAAACACCTGGAAAAAAAGGAATTCTTCAGGGGACTGGAAAAATCTATTTTCCTCTTGTTTATCAGTGAGTTACTTTGTTCTGCCTGTGTTACTACTGCTTAACTTCTCTGAAACCACATTAAGAAAGAAAGGCAAAAAGCAGAGGGCACGTCATTCATCTTTGCAGGACAAAACTGTTATCAGAGACTTGTGTGCTCAGATTTCAGCCGCTGCTCCTCCTTCCCCCCAGCGATAATTACCATCGTGTCTGTGCAAGAGAAGTAGCTGCGATTTGAGCAAACAGGAGCTCTTAAAGTGACAGGGACAGGCAAACAGCAAGAGAAGCTTAAGAAAAAGAGTCACAGCTCCTGGAAGGAGCTAACTACAAATTGCCGCTATCAGTCCATGTGGCTTCTTGCCCAAACTGTTAACTTATCCAGCATTTACAAAACATGTATCATTAAGACAAAAGAGTCACTCAAGGAGCAGGTTTTAACAGTTTCAGAGTTAAAAGAGAATTTCACCGTAAACTGACATTTTCAGAAGTGAAATTCCTTCTGCAGTCTGTGCTATAAAACTGTATATCAGTCACAAACCCAATACCAGTAAAGTTTTGAGAAATGTCAAATCATGGAAACAGGACCTAAAATCCCACAGAGTGGGAGGGAGGACTCTGCCTCTCTGCTCTGCTCAGGTGAGACCTCAACCTGCTGTGCTGCCTCCAGCTCTGGGGCAGCAACAGCAGAAAGACACAGAGCTACTGGAGTGAGTCCAGAGGAGGCCACAGAGATGCTTCAAATACTGGAGCTCCTCTGCTCTGGAACCAGGCTGGAGAGTTGGGGGTGTTCAGCCTGGAGAAGAGAAGGCTCCAGGGAGACCTTCAAGCTCATTCCAGTGCCTAAAGAGGCTCCAAAGGAGGTGGAGAGGAACTTTGAACAAGGGTCTGGAAGGACAGGGTACAGGGAATGGCTTCCCACTGCCAGAGGGCAGGGATAGATGGGATACTGGGAAGAAATTCTTGGCTGTGAGGGTGGTGAGGCACTGGCACAGGCTGCTCAGAGCAGCTGTGGCTGCCTCATCCCTGGAAGTGTTCAAGGCCAGGTTGGATGGGGCTTGGAGCA
>NW_008679686.1:37819-38914 GCF_000695815.1 Acanthisitta chloris | reverse complement strand
CCTGGGGATCCTGCTATTGTGACGTTTGCTATTGGGGGTTGCTCTGAAAATGCAACACAGCAATTCATGTCGTGTCACTGTAAGCATCCAAACTTCTCCTCAGCAGTCAATTATGTTCATGTGCAGGAAGGTGGGAGTTTCTGTGTCCCTGCCCTTGGTTTCTCTCCACCACCAGAGTGTTATCTCTGCTCCTGCTAATCAATAAATCATCCCTGATGCAATGCTGAAACCAAATTACACGTTTCCTGAGACAGATCAAAGGCAGATCTTGGGAGCTGACGGGCACACTGGCTGCTTCCCCCACCTCAGTCAAAGCACAACCACCATTTGCTTAGGACAACTTCAGACAACTGTTTAGAAGTGCTTTGGGCTCTTAAGTCATCCTAAACAAACAATGCATTAGTGGAACCATCTGTTTGGGCAACCAGCTGCAAGACATGTGGTTAGAAGACCAACAGACCATGACAAAATCATGGGCTGCCAGGCCGGTCGAGCAGAGCCAGATGGCCAGTCAGCACACCCCACTCCTCGCCAGCGATCAAACACAGGGGACAGAGAGGGAGAGGGACTGAAATTAGGGCACTGAGGTTAGTGAAGGACGTGCAACGGAGTCAGAGTGCTGGGCAAGAGTCTCACTCATCACTTTAAAAGGGCATTCTAGCCAATGAAGAAAAAATTGAGAGCAAGATTTAGCAGTTCGCACAGTTAAGAAGATTTTTTTTCACCTTAGGCAAGACATTCAGTGCTGAGAACAGTCTTCATTTGTCGGGATTGTTCAAAATTTGCATCTCTGGCCTCTCCAGTGTATTCCCTTTGACTTTATGCAAATCAAAAATCATGCTAAGAGTTACATCTTCTGAGTCAGAAGCTTCAGGTAAGGCAGCTCGACACTTGGGAGCCGAGACAAGCTGAGCCAGGGGAACTTTTTACGTGTTTATATTCCAGTGGTGAAATGCTAATTTGCATAATGCAGGTCACTAAAACTGTTACTTCTTACCTAGTCTGAGTTCTCCAAAGTTCCCACACCCAATCTTCTTGCCCACTCTGAAGTTGGGTCCCACCATAAGAACGCCAGAGGATGCTGATGAGCTTGGT
>NW_008679686.1:11329-37797 GCF_000695815.1 Acanthisitta chloris | reverse complement strand
ATTCCTTTCGTCGTCCGCTGCCTTTCATCCTTATCCCTATTAGGATGGTCCATGATCTTAGTGAAAGATCTCTGCCAGCAAGCTGGCAGAAAGGTATTGGAGTACACACTCTTGTCCTTAGAACAGAAATTTATATCCAAAAGTATCTACATCAAGGTCCAAGGGAGTCATGGAAACTCATGGAGTTCTTTTGGCACCGGATCCAGTTTCCTAATGCATCTTGATAATGTACCAAGGGGTCGATTATGTTCTTGAGAACTCAATAAAGGCAGCTTGCTTTTGGTTTCTTACCTGGGGAAAAGAAAAAGGATATAGAAAATAAAAATCACTATTTTAAAACACTGAGTGAGAAACATCTGACAAGGCCAAGGCCCAGAACTTCTCCAGCATTGAGGAATTCAGCAGCTATATGAGAACTTTATCATCGTTTTTGGATAAAAAGCCCCAACATCATGAAAAGATGTAAGTGCTGCACATCCACTGTTTGCTACTTGTCCCATCCCTGGAAGTGCTCAAGGCCAGCTCAGACAGGGCTTGGAGCAACCTGGTCTAGTGGAAGGTGTCCCTGCCCATGATGAGCTTTCAGGTCCCTTCCAACCCAAACCAGCCTGGGATTCCACTGGAGTTATCAGGACTGACACTGCACATGCTAACCAAAACTGTTCTGACTACAGAACAGTGACCAATCACCACTTTATCAACTAGACCAGAGCACAAAGTGGCACATCCACTCATTCCTTGAATACCTCCAGGACTGGTGTGTTTGCACACCAGAGGACACAGTTTTCCCCTTACATCTGACAAGGATTTGCAGGACTCTAAATGGACTTCACCTTAACAGGAAGAAGTTGTGTTCTTCCACAATACCACTTTATCAACTAGACCAGAGCACAAAGTGGCACATCCACTCATTCCTTGAATACCTCCAGGACTGGTGTGTTTGCACACCAGAGGACACAGTTTTCCCCTTACATCTGACAAGGATTTGCAGGACTCTAAATGGACTTCACCTTAACAGGAAGAAGTTGTGTTCTTCCACAATGTATCAGGGAGACCCAGTGCCTTGCCTTACCACCCTCACAGGGAAGAATTTCTCCCTAATATTAAATCTAAATCTCCCCTTCTTTCAGTGTAAAGCCATTCCTGGTCATTTTTTTTCCCCTTGCAAAACGTCCCTCTCCAGCCTTCCTGTGGGCCTCCTTAGGTACTGGAATTCTCCCTGTTGCTCTGCACAGTGGTGGATTCCTGCAGAAAACATCACACAGCATGACTGCAGCACATACAGGAGGTCTGAAAACACCCAGGTCACCTGAGAACGACTGTGTCGAGGTCACACCACCAGTTTGGCCATACCCACCCAAAAACTGAAGCTCCCAACATGCTCCCAAACAGCATGTGAAACACCACTCACCACTAAGCACCACTGGCCTGCACAGAAGAGCAGGAGACATTCATATGCAAGAAATTATTTAGCATTCCCAAGCTTTACTTGTCTCTCAAATGAATTCAAGATTTAATGCTTAGAACTGAATATGGATAAGCAGGAAGCATCCGTTACCAGCAAACTGGACGAACTGGTTTTTCATCACAGACATCCCCATGTCCTTTCAGCTGCTGTGCTCAGTGCAGACGCAAGCACAGTTGTGTTTGCTTGGTGAAACCAGCTGGCAGAGCTGATGACAACGCTCCATCAGATATCAGGAAAGCACTTTGCCTGGACCCCACCCCAGGGAGGACAGACTAGCTTCAAAACAAGCATTTAAGAAGGACAGTCAGTGAAACTACAGAATTTTACTGCTGAACTCAAATCAAATGTGAGGATGACCTCCAGCAGTGGGAGGATTTACTCCCTTCAGTAATTTAAATTTTGGAAAGGTAAACCTGGAGCATGGGAATCACAGATTAATCAGAGGTGGAAGAGACCCTTGAGGATCAACTAGTTCAACTCCTGCCCCTGCACAGGACATTCCTGACAATCACACTCTGTGCCTGAGAGCATTGGCCAAACACCTCTTTAACTCTCTCAGGTTTGGTGCTGTGACCACTGCCCTGGGGAGCTGTTCCAGTGCCCAATGAACCTCTTGGGGAAGAACCACTTTCTAATATCCAGCCTAAACCTCTCCTGACACAACTTCAGACCATTCCCTGGGGTCCTGTCACTGGTGGCCAAAGAGAAGAGATCAGTGCTGTCCCTCCACTTTTGTGAGGAAGTTGTATACAGCAACGAGGTCTCCCCTCAGCCTCCTCTTCTCCAGGCTGAACACACAAAGTGACCTCAGCCACTCCTCAAATGGCTTCCCCTCAAGACCCTTCACCATCTTTCTTGCCTCCTTTGGGCAGTTGGGCAGTTTTGGTCTTTGGAAGTTTTGGTCTTTATCTCTGCTATGGCAAGAGAAATAGACACAGACCATCCCAGACAAATGCTGGTTTAACTTCCAATTAAAGCCATCATCTCCCATGTAATAAAACATGTGGATGTGGCACCTGGGGACATGGGCTAGTGGTGAGCTTAGCAGTGCTGGGGGAACAGCTGGACTTAGTGGTCTTGGAGAGCTTTTCCAACCCAAAGGATTCTATGATGCTGGAGTGCTTCTAGGGCTGGATCACTGAGGAAGACGAGCAGAACAGAGGAACTCTCAGTAAAAACAGCAGTGCTTTGGACAAGACAACACGTGATCCCACCCAAGCCAGAGCCAAGAATTTGTTTCCCTTGGAGACCAAAGTCATTATTTTCATCAAGGTTGAATAATCCATGACCAAGAACTACAGACCTCCCAAAAGGAAACAGAAAGAAGTCTCTAGCAAGAGCACACACCCTGCCCAGCTCATGCCTCGCTTCAGCACATCTCAGATGGGACAAGTGACTCTGTTCTCCTCCAGCAGACTAAGCACAGAGTCCCACCATCTATTTTCTGGCATGGAAAATAAGATGTTAACAGTTATGAGCTATTACGCCTCCATCCTTCCCCTGTTCCCCATCTGCATCAGGTCTCCTCAGGGAGAAGGATGGAAAGGTCATGCCTGCCAGTCTGCAAACACTAAACATCCTCTCTCTCTGAAAGCCTCCTGCAAACAGGAATCCAGAGCAGCCAGAAAGGAGTGAATCAAGTGTTTGAGAGCCTCTTCATTATGGCCAATCCAAGGAGCAGAGCACTGCTGTCAGCACACCGGATCGCAAAACGAGCTTTCATCATTGTTGCTACCTATAAAAAACTACAGCAGCAAATATGGCATCAAATCTGGCCTTTGAGGACTAGCAAAGTACTCGGCTTTGGAGCAGAAGCAGCCGAAGAATGAAGACCAGACTGTAACCTGAAGTCAGTCACATTAATATTTAAAGGCTGCTCAGAACATCAGGATGATTTCCTGCCACAACTCAAACTTCTTCATAACGATTTTCCTTCCTACCTTTCCACCCACTCAGCAGGATTGCTCCTCAAAGTTACTTCCATTTGAACAGAGCTGCATGAAGATATTTCCCTAATGGTGACTCAGCCCAATTCCAAGATTCATTTCACTACAATATACTTGGAGACATGGGAACAGTTACTTAATGAAAGACACGGGCTTGAAAGGAAATTACTTGACGTGCAGCTAGCTAAGTAAAAACAAACACTTTTGTATCCTACACACTTCCAAACACTTAGGACCCAAGATCTAAGTCACAACCTCATCTCCATCAATAAAACTGCAGTGCTACTGCTACAAACCACCTTCTAGATGGTGTTGGATCATAGAATGGTCTGGCTACAAACCACCTTCTAGATGGTGTTGGATCACAGAATGGTCTGGGTTAGAAGTGACCTTAAAGTTCATCTCATCCCACCCCCTGCCATGGGCAGGGATACCTCCCACTAGACCAGGTTGCTTCAAGTCCCATCCAACCTTGAACACATCCAGGCAGCCCTTGAAGGCAGTTGCCATTTGTGTTGAGATTCACAGTCCAGTGTGAAGGACTGTTCAGTCAACAGCACAGAGACACTGCTCACAGCCATGCAGTTTCTCAATGCAGCCCTTCAGTCTGAGAGTGGCTGTAGGGAAGGACAAAGCAGAGGCTGGTGTGGAGAATCCAAAGCCATCCTTCTTCCTACCAAAGGAAACCTTTTCACAGCAAGAATGAGAGCTGTCAAAGCCTTAGTTAGTGGACTTCAGAAACTCTGTCCAAACTGACACAGCAAATATGAACTCCCTTTCTTCAAGTCAAAGTAAGCAGACCTGGTCTCGGTCTGAGGGTTTGAAGCCTGAAGGAGTCAATATATGCCAGAGATCAAACTGCAAACGACTGATGGATGGAGCAACACCCCAACAAGCAGGAGGACCTCAGCCCTACAACTCCTTTTTTCTTAAGGAGAGACCTTCAAGGAAGTTCCATTTTCTGTTCAGATGGGTGATGCCACCAGCTCTGTACAGACACAGGACCTTGGTTCCTCAAAGCAGCTCCAAGATCATTGCTTTAGGACAAGGCACATGCCTTCTCACTGGCTTTTCTAACATCCACCCCACGTGCCTGTGCAATACATCTGGTAAGCCTCCTGATCTGGAGAGCGCTTTCCAGACAAGATCTGCTACTTCCCACATGACTTCAAAGACTGGAAAATCCTCCAGGGCTCTCAACTGACATGCTATAAACATAAGGATATGAGCTCACCAGCTACCACCCTCATATTGAGTAAAAAGTAGAGCCTTCAGCAGCAGAAAACTTCACCAGCTTTGCCACAGATTGGGACAAAGGGCTCACCCTCTGGAAAAGGAACAGCAGCCAGGATGCAGGTCACGAGGAACATTTTGAAACCAGAACATATATGATGCATTCACTCACATTCTCAGCATCTGCCAACTCGTTTTATGAGCTTACACCCTTAAATTTAGAGGAACAAGCTGGCTTTGGGTCCTCTGCCTCACCGTGTGCACTAACAGCTTCCAGGGCAGCAACACTCTGCCTTTACTGGATTACAATTAGCAAACCCTTCACTTACAGCTCTGCTCTCTTCTACATGGACACACAACCCCATTGGCTTCAGGACCCTTCACGCCCTCTCAGCCACTGCCTTATCTCCTTACTCTTATGACGTTCCATTCTTTATCCTGCTTCTGTCCTTCCAAATGGTCCCAACAAAATTTTCTTTATCCAAAGCCATCACATCCCTCGCTCCTGGCAAAGTCACTGTTCTACTAATGAGAAAATCAAAGTTATGAGATCTGCCCTGCTCCTGAGGAGAAATACTAACAGAAACCCAAATATCCTATCTTAGAATCATGGAACTGTTTCAGTTAGAAAAGCCCTCTGAGATCATCGAGTCCAACCATTAACCCATCACCACCAAACCCAATAACCCAATAATCTACATGACTTTTGAACACTTCCAGGGCTGGTAACTCCACCCTTGCCCTGGGCAGCCTGTTCCAATCCCTGAAAACCCCTTCCATAAAGAAATTTTCCCAATATCCAATCTAAATCTCCCTTGGCAAGGCTGTTTCCTCTCATCCTGTAACTCACTGCCTGGGAGCAGAGCCTGATCCCACCTCCCGTCAGCAGAGAGAGAGAAGGTTCCCATTGAGCATCCTTTTCTCCATGCTGAGCCCCTTACAGCTTCTTGAGCTGCTACCTGTGCTCCAGACCCTTCCAAATCTCTGTTCCCTTCTCTGGATGTGCTCCAGCCCCTCAATATCTGTCTTGTCATGAAGGGCTCAGAGCTGCCCCCAGGATTGGAGATGCCTCAGCACAGGGGACGGGCACTGCCCTGGGGCTGTGGCCATACTAGTGCTGGTACCAGCCAGGTCACTGTTGGCCTTTTTGGCCACCTGGGTACACCCGGGCTCATGTCCAGCCACTGTCACCAGCACCTCCAGGTCCTTTCCCACTGGGCAGCTTCCCAGCCACTCTGCTCCAAACCTGCAGTGCTGCAGGGGGTTATTGCAACCCAAGTGCAGGACCCATCATGTCACCTTGTTGAACCTCACACTGTTGGCCCATCAATCCAGACTGTCCAGATCCTCCTGCCCTCCAGAAGATTGACACACTTGGTCAGACCTGGAAGAGGACCCTGCCCTGCTGCCTGGATATTACACAAGCCAAGGAAGGGAGGATGCAAGGCTGAATGCTTTCTCCACTCATCCATGAGAAATACCTTTTTTGGGTTTTATTTGCCTTTTCCTTTCCCACTCAAGAGCTTTCTGGTTACCTGGAGGGTCTTCTACTAGAAGATATATTCCAGCTACCCACCTGTACCCCAGCAGCACCTCCATACAGAGATCAGCATTTATCTGTGCTTCCCCAAACCAGCACTAGACTGACCTGGTTTCAGTGTCCTCAATGTTGTGCAAAACAACAGAAAAACTGAAAAAGTAGGTCAAAATTCTTGGTTGCAATTTAAAGCTGGGAACAGCCCTGACAAAGCTGGCTGCAGACTACGCCGAGCAGGTGCACATCACGTCAGATACCCCATACTCAGGAGAGTCTTCCCAACCTTGAAGGCTGCAGATGCCTTTTAAACATTATGAATTGCTTCTGTTGAATCATTTGACCCAACAATTTCATCTTCAGCTGGTGTAGTTAGTTTTGTTCAGTGCTTCACAGGCGGAAAATAAAGAGGCACACAAACAGTATTTAAGTCTAAATTGCTGGGAAGGGAGAAGGATGGACAACTGCGGATCACTACACTCATTTGTTACTCATGAATGCACAGGACTGTCAAGATGACATCCTTCAATTATAGTTTTTACAGACAGGCATGAACCCAAATGAACTCCTACCATTTTCCATCTGAGGGAAGTGAGGTTCCATGAGGTCTTTTCCTCGAAGACCTTGTGAACTAATGCTAAAAGACATTAATTGTATAATCCTCAAGTAAATGTGTTGGCAAGTTACTCTTCCAAGTGAGTCTTGGTTGATTGTTTCACTGAGAGTGATCCAAGCACCTACTCTCACAGTTCATTCTTGAACTTTGCTCTCAATCCTCTCTATGGAGCTTAGCATGAAAGCCAGGAATGCTAGGAAGGGAAAAAGTAATGTAGTTGGTCATTTAGCTCTTCCACACCAGGAGAGTTCAAACAAAGCATCAAGCATTTTCCAGGGAAGTGGTTTGTGTGAGGCAAGCTCGATTCATCGACTTCTCTTTCCCAATTGAGTCCCAGCCCAATGTGTGCCAGCAGCCACAGAGGCATATTCCTATAGCTGCAACAAAGCACTACAGACCATAATCTGTCAGAAAAAGAGGGTTAGTGCTCTTTATGAAGAGGTGGATTACACTGAACAGCTAAAGGAACAGTTGAATGCTCAAATAAAGTGAAGAAAATCCCCTAATGAAACCTGAGCTCTGTGTAGTTTTGGGGTTTTTTTTTAGGCTGGGCAGAAAAAATATTGAAGAGCAACTGCCAGATCAGGTCCCCTCTAGCTTCTGGAGCTTGAGCAGAAAGTCAGGCACACATCCCTCTGCAGAAAAGCCTGTCAGAGCACACCCCTCCGACCGACACAGGTGCTCAGCCCACACACAGCTGCACAGCACCAGCCCCAGCACCACGTGCTCTGCGCCCTGAGGCTCCTGCAGCCCCTGCCCTGGGAGGGAACCCTCACCCCGACAGCCTTTTTGAGATCTACCTCCTGACAGTACAGCAATGATGCTAGCTTTCAAATCCAGCATTTAGAACCATTAAGGTTGGAAAAAACCTCCAAGATCATCGAGTCCAAGCTTTGAAAGCCTTCTCAAAGCCTGGCAAGGGCCTGATGGTTGGGATACCAGCTCTGCTCTCCAAACAGGCTGTGTAAGGCCACGTAAGATCACGTTCCAGCAGAAACAGAAATTTAAAGAGATGCTACAGAGGAAATGAGGAAAAAAAACTGGCAGTAGCAGAGGGTCTGCAACAGACCCAGGGCAGAATGGGAACCCTGCAGACATTCTCTTCTCTGCTATCTAAGCATCACATAAACATGTGTTTTCATTTCTCATCTTGAAATACCAGGTTGTTAAATAGAAAAAAGCAAATCTACCCACACCATCTCCTTCCTTCCAGGCAATGGATTTGAAGAGGAAAGGGGCAAAGATGACTTCTAGACAGCCATGTGCATCCATCATCAAGGAATAGCCCATATCACGAGGATTCAGCTGCATCCATGGTGGTTGATGGATGTAGTTTGCAGTTACTGGTATCAGCGATGAGCAAAGTCCTTGACAAGACCACCAGGGCATCCTGGGTTCTGGAGCAGCCTTGGATCACTGGCAGCAACATCACTTCTGCAGATTTACAGCCTAATTTAACACAGACGCACCTCAGTCATCTACGACTGTTTTATCTGTGCACTGCCTGGCAAGGAAAAGCAGCCTAGAGGATGAATTGCAGGCAGGCTCAGAGAGCTTGAAAAGACTGGTGAATCTGGCAGCCAAACACACTAAAAAACCCCTAAAACCTTTGCAGTATCCAAACCACGAAGTGCTTTTCTTTACTTTCAGACAGGAACGCAAGATCAAGTTCAGAGCCAACGCAGCTTTCGCTGTGTGTGGGGCAGGGAAAAGCCTCTTACTAGAAGAAAAGTCCTCATGAACTTGAGGAGATGGGGTGAAAAGGAACTAAAGACCCCTGACAGCAAGGGTAGGCAGAAGCTGTGTTAGTGGAACCCAGCCTGAGACAACAGGCAGCCCGGCGGTGCTGAGAGGCATTTGGCTGTGTGTCAAGACAAATCCAGCACTCACCACGTCAAGTTTCTCTTGTGGAAGGACACATTTCGTGTTGAGTGCCACTCAGTATCCATAAAGTGTCATTACAAATCAGGAATAAAGTGGGATTCAGATAGAGGCTCTCTCTATCCCAGCTTCAGAGGAGCTCCAGGTGCCCAGGCTTGGCTTGTGGCTGGGAACAGGTTGCCTCTCCCCTGTCCCACCAATATCCAGGGCACCTCAAACAGCTGCTGAAAAACAATCAGAACAGTTTGTTGCCTCAGCTCAGAAAGACACCAAACCTCTGCTGAATCTCCTATCAGCTCCTAAAATGAGTTTCAGACACTACAGGTCAGACTCAGGACCAGCCATCGGGTGCTCAGCATTTGCACCTGACAGCTCAGGAGACAGAGGAAAACATCTGGCCTCTGACAGCACTGACCCAAAACACAGATGTAAGGACACTCTCAGTGTCCAAGTGTCCACTACAAAGCAGCAAAACCTTGGAGAAAACTCCACTTTCATGCAACGGGAGTGAAATTATGAAGGTGCCTTCAGGAAGGGAAGTACCTAACTCAGAGCGAGGGTTTGGGCACCGAGTGTCAACACACACCAGAAATCAGGCAAGATTAGTCCAGCTCAGGTGTGTCCTGCAGGGATGAACAGCAGCCAGCAGACAAAGCAAATGTGGCTGTAAGAGGCTGTATGTATCTGTGCCCCTCTATGGTGCTGAGTATGACCTCACAGTAACTCACAGCTGTTCCTCACCACCACACAGCCTCCTATGGAGAGAAGACAAAAAGAGAAACCCCTAAAGAAGGAAACATGCCCAAGAACAGTTTAGGTAGGTAGAAGTCAGAAGTACACTCTGTGCAGCTAAACTCTAAGACCTTGGCCTGGCAGGTAAAGCCCAAATGCCCCACATCAAATGGGAGAGCAAACAACTCTGCCAAGTCTGTGTCACTACATCCCACAGACTCTCAGCGCTGCCCAACAGACTTGACTTTGGGTTGCTCATCACCAGAAACTCCTTGTAAGAGCTGGGTAATAAACTGGAACCACAGTGATGTAAGAGATGGGGAGCTGGCACAGCAGCATCTCTCAAAAAAACAGTGATGTCAAAAGGAGAGATGGAGTGTATCAACAGGAAACACGAGAAAACCTGATGCTTCATGATCTGATGTACATGTCTTTTCCTTTAAACGCCTGAACTTCTCCTTCTCCTTACATGAAGGTGTTGCCTATTCCTGCAGGGAGAGGATCCGACCATGCTGTCACTTCACATAACGAGACATCTGGCAGAAATTCAACTGACATCATCTACATATTTTGTTTGCAACTAAACCATGTCTCAGAGAGGAAACCACAGACCTGAGACCTACATAGGGAGAGAAAGCTGCCCCAGCCTTTAATGTGCTGCTTGTTTGGAGGCAAATTGCTGTCAGACAGGGGTGACTGACCTCTGCACCTGGTTATGACGTTTGGAGCACAAGGGAGCTGAAAAGGTAAGAATCAAGACTCCTGAGTAATAAATCCTGCTCGTTTGGGCTTAATAAATATGTCACTTCAGCCTAAGCAAACAAATCTCAATGCTGTTAGCAAGAAGGGGCAGCAGCTGCCACCACCCTGATTCTCTGCTGTTGCCTCATTCTTTCCCATCCCTAGTTTTTGTATGGGAAGGTTTTTACTGGGATAGCTCACTTCCATAAAAAACTGACAGGGCTTGATATTTAAGACACTGTTACACTCAAATCCTGAAGCCTTGTGCAGCAGTTTGTCCTCCCTTCCTGCTATGGGATTATAAAAACCTCCATGAAGTCAGCACTGCAGCCCCGAAACAAGCTGTCCAAAAATCCACCTATCCCCCAGGATACCATCCTCATGGCACAGAAAGAACCACCTTTTCCCTTCTCTCTGCGCTTTTAGACTCCCTTTGTTTAGATCTCCCAGCTGTGTATCCTGACAAAGCAGTTCAGCTGTCAGAAGAGACAGATCCAGAGAGCCTGCACCACTGAAAGGTGCTGGGAATTACAGTCAGACCAAGCAAAATACTTGCTGGAGAAGCACAACCCCCTTGCAGGAGGGTCAGAAGATGCTCTTAGATCCTGCCTCTTGCCTTTTAATTTTCAATTTATCTTACTTCTCTTTATTTATTTCTAAACAAAGCAAAGGTCGCTCCGTTCGCTGGCAGCTCTGAGCCACCTCCTCCCCAGGGCAAGGTCCACCCTTGGTTACTGGTTTCATTCTGTGCCTGCCAGTGGCTACACCCACACAAAGCACCATAAGCTCCATGAAAATCTGCACTTCCTCAGCAGAGCAATTAGGCATCATAATCCCCAGATACACAGTCAGACAGTTGCGTTTGTTCACAGAAAGTAAATGTTTGCTCCTAGTTCCTTCCTCAATCTGGCAAGGAAGTGGCCCGTAGCACCCGCCCGCAGGGGGAAGCCAAGCAGAAGCCATCAATACTCCAGAGAGCAGCTACATGGCTTTAAAATGATCATAACACTTGGAGGTTTGTGGTGGTGGTTGGTTTTATGAGGTTTTTCTTCCTCAAATCTCAAGGTAGCAAGTTGTCAGCGCCTTAAAAGTCTTTATGTGCTGGATGGGTGTTTTAGCTTCTTCCAGGTGGAATAGGAAGCACCACTGCACACCTGTTATTTTTCCTGTGCTTCACAAGTGCAGCTTCTTTGTAAAATCACCCTGAGAGGATGTCCATGACTACATCAGGTGGAGCAGGCCCAGAAGAGGCAGCACTGGCATCCCTGTGAAACCATCCAGCACACTGGGATGTGCCTGTGTGGCACCAGCAGTGCCAGAGATGCAAACAAACACTCCCTGGTTTCTCACAGTGACAGTCTTGAGAGGCTCTGGAAGTGTCTTCTGCATGTACCCATCCAGCTGAAACATGGGCCTTCACACACCACCAAACTCCCCAAATTTCCCCCTTTAAGCACACAGTAATGGGACAAATTTAAAGCTGGGAAGCATCAGCCTGGTTACAAGACATCATCATCAGTGGTCATGGCTCCAAACCTAACAGAGTTCAAGGAGCATTTGGCCAATGCTTTCAGGCACAGGGTGGATTGTTGGGCTGTCTTGTGCAGGGTCAGGAGCTGGACTCAATGATCCTCGTGGGTCCCTTCCAACTCAGGACATTCCATGATCTATGATTTTTCAAGCCACAAACCAACTCCAAAGCCATATCCAGCTTCCACAGTATATTTACTTTCACTCTCCAAGCCAGATATTTGGTGATGCCACTGTGCTAAGGTCATGGGAGCAGAGTGAATTCATGCCAACCTCTGCCACCACCACTGATAACCTTTTATCTGCAACTCAGCACTGACCCAGCACCTAATGCTTAGGTCAGGTCAAGAAACAGCACTCAGGAAGCAAGAAACAGCTCAGCTACCTTTCTGCCAGCTCACCTTGCTGTTTTGGTTACTTCCATTCCGACTGGAACTCCCCAGTGCCAGAAGAGGATCACCACTGAAGCTATTCAACACCCAAAACAAGGATAGTGGATTCCCAGCTCACATCCAGTTTGAGCAATGACAGTAAGTGGCAGGAACAAGCAGCACTGACACAAATGTTCACGCTCATGTTGCATCTGATGGAGCAATGTCAGTTAAGGAAATGGCCTGCAAACCAGCAGGGAAAATAAACCGAAGAGATGTTTCCGTTTCGGAGAGGTAATTTTACATGACAGCTTTTCCTGCTTCTCTCCTTTCCCTCACGTTAAGGACTTTGCACAGTTCATGGCCTGGCTCCTCTGTTTGCTGTAAACTCTAGACATGTCTATGTAAAGGGAATATTGTGCCAAAACAAACAAATCTTCCACCCACTTGTGGCCCAGCAATCTATTAGGAAGGAAAGGCAAGGCACATACCATTAGAACTATAAATACCCCCTAGTATGGACAAGACTGAAGTCTCACAGTGAACAAAACCAAGGATTTTGCTCCATCCCTCAATTAGACATATGTGTTGGCACTCCTCTTTTGGAAGTTTCCAATCCACTCGCATGCTTCACAGACTGTTTGGGTTGGAAGGGGCCTTAGACCTCAACTCATCCCACCCTCTGCCATGGGCAAGGACACCTTCCACCAGACCAAGGTGCTCTAAGCCCCATCCAATGTGGCCTAGAACACTTCCAGGGATGAGGCTGTCACAACTTCCCTGGCCAACCTGTGCCTCACAGCCAAGAATTTCTTCCCAATATCCCATCTAACCCTGCCCCAGAGCTGGAGGCAGCACAGCAGGTGAGGTCTCACCTGAGCAGAGCAGAGGGGCAGAATTCTCCCCTCACCTGCTGCCCACACTGTGGGGATGAGCACAGGCACACGGAGGGTTTTGGAGCTGCCAGTGCACATGGCTCCAACGCCCCCAAATCCTCCTGCCCAGGGTTGCTCTCAATCCATTCTCCCCCAGCCTGTGTTTGTGCTTGGGATTGCCCTGGGCTGGGGCAGGACCAGCACTTGGCCTCGCTGAGCTCCATGAGGGTCGCATAGCCCCATGTCTCTCCAACCTGTCCAGGTCCCTCTGGATGTTATCCCTTCCTGCCAGCGTGTCAACTGCACCACAAAGTTGGCATCAATCCCATTGACAAAGAATACAAAGACCTTACATTTCTTCACTATTACGACAAAGCCAGAGGAGAACTATCCACAGGTGTTCCCTCACAGAGGAAAATAATGAAGCACCAGCTCAGTTATGCAGTATAACACAAAGGAATCCACAAGGGAGAGGAGTCACTCATCCCTGTCTACAAGAAAATCTCCACAACTTGGATCTCATTAGACACTGGATTATCCAAATACTGAAACCACATTTCCTAAGCCTTCCTTGAAGTCATTCACTCCAGCAGCACAGCACCAGGAGCTGCAGGAAGTGCAGCTCCATGCCACTGTATTACCCATCCTAGAATGACTTAAAAACTAGTGACCCAGCAGAGAGAAGCCTCCTAAAGGTTTCTCAAGGACCAAAACAGTGATAAGACAAGGCAACTCACATGAGTTTAGTGCAGAGAGATTAGAAAACATGTTATGGCTTTCCCTGGATTAGCAACAGGAGAAACCGAAGCCAACGCCCAGCAAGGAAACAAACAGTGAGCAAGGAGTGACATCAGAGGAAGTCTCTGGTCCCTGAAGCTGGAGGAGAAGGCAAGTTCTTCTACCCTTTCACACTCATCTAGACTTCAGAATTAAGTTTATCTCTTGAAACAAAGCAGAGGTGCAACACAGGTACTCACAGAGATCCGTAGCCAAGGAAAGCACATCCTGATGATAATGTTCCTCTGTCCTGCAACACATGGCCTTGGACTAGTCACGGCTGGCAGATTTCTTCATGTTGAGCTTTAGCACTTATTTCACAAGCACCAACCTCGCTGAGCAGAGACAACACCTTTTTTCCGCCCTATTAGTTTTTATATCATCATCTAAAGCAAGAAGTTTTTCTTTTTGTCCTATGCAGGACCTGCCTCAAACCATGGGAGAAGTCAGAGAGGCTACCAAGCCTTTTTCCATCCTCTGAAAGACACCAAATCCTTCCCCAACACAAAGTCTTCCCTTAAATACAGGCTGAGCCTCTAAGAATTCATTGCTGAGACCTTGCCCCCCTCACTCACAGATCCCCTGTAGGTACTACCTTAAAGTCTCTTTCCAAGATGAATTACTCCATTATAGTCTCTGTTCCCCTTCCATGCCATCAATATAACCTTGGGAAAGCTGGAAAAAATAAGCCCCATTCTTCTGTCTACAAGGGATTTCTCCCACAAGGGAAAACGACACCTCTGATTGGATCTCTGTACAACATCCAGGACATCAGGCACTTTTCAGACATCATCTTTTGTGGTCTCAAACCCAGAAATGGCTCCGTATTCAGCTACAAAATACCCTTGGATGCGGAAGAAAATTCAGGCTATTTCTAGCTGAGTTGTCTCAGTCAGATGGTGAAACCTGGCAGGTGGCACAAGGACATTTCAGGTTTTTTCAGGAGAAATTCACGCTGTGAAATTGCAGGTGTGATGAGCAAGCACACCAGGATGCACACAGGGAGCATTTGGCACAACACCCCACCTTGGGTGACCGGGAGCAACATCTAGCCAGGACCACAGGAGCATGAAAAATGCACAGTGAAGCTTTGTGTCGAAGCTAAGGACTTGAAGACCATTTCATGACCTGTGATATCATCAGTGCAATGATGCTGGACTGATTTTCCCTGCTTGACTGCACTTCTCCTGCTTCTGTGTGAATCTGTGCAGCCTTCTGGTCCCTGCAGCTCGCAGAACAGAGCTCTGCAGCTTGTGTCACGTGAGGTAGCTCATCTCCTTTTTGAACCTGAGACCTTCAGAGCTCACTTGAGGTTAACCAGCATCCTTGCTCACAGGAGCAGCAGTGGGTCCCCAAAGACAGCATCTCAGAGAAAGCAAAACTTGATACATTTCCAACTTAGACATCTACATCAGAAAGGTCTTTTTTACCCATTTTCCACTCATATGCAAGAGAACAAGAACTGCAAGAAAACTGTCTTGTCACAAAAACTGCCCAAATTTAAATCTCATTCACCTGGAGAAGGAAGTTTAAGAGAGAAGGAAACTGAGGTTTCCCCCAAGCTGAAAAAGTGAGGCAGGAGTTGGTTTCCCACAGGAATATGAAATAAGAGTCAGTGATGACAGAAGACCTACAGGTAGGGAAGAAGCCCAGGTGACCACCAGGATCCATAGCAGGATCCTCCCAGTGGCATATCCACCAGACAGACTTAACCCATACAGTGCCAATTGTGCCAGTAATGCTAATCCTTGCAAGACTTGATCCCATCCCCCTCCCAACAGCACATTTATGGAAACACTAAAACCTACAGAAAGGGCCTCAGAGTGTACCACAAAAATCAGGATCCATTGCTGCTCAAAGGCAGTACAAGGCTTGCCCTAGGATCTCAGCAAGGAAATGGAAACCACGCTGACACGCAATTGTTCCGCCCCCTCGTTCGCCTTCACACATTTCTCACAGGTCAGTTTTAAAGAATTAAGTCTTGTTCAGCGAAACATCTGGTGGCTGTTGCTAGAGGAAACTGACTATCTGCAACATTCGAGCAAAAATAATGAGTTACATAAAAGCCAGACTGCATAAGCAAGGACAAGTGCTTTGCCAGTCTGCGAATCTCAAGTATTACATGGAACCTTGAGCTTAATTTTTGGGTTAGAACACAATGAAGTGAACACACAGATGCTACAAAAGCCATAAAGACTCTTCAGTTTTCTCTAAGTTTATGGGAATATAATAGTGTTGTATTGGAATTAACCTTCTAGCTAGCAAATGTCCTTAAGATTTCCTGTAAACAGCAGAGAAAGATGAATTACAGATTAAAAATGGACCAGTTCAGCTCTAGGCACTCTCAGACTTAGTTCAAGCCAGGACCAAGTTCAAGAGTGAGAGAAGAAGGTTTTGGCCTCAATTTGAATCAGTTCTCCCATACCTAGTGGAAGAGTATTTTCCTTAATGTTACAGTCACCTTTTCCTCAGGGTTTCTCAGCATCTGGAGATCAACACTCATCAGCTGATGCTACACTGGGCTGAACAGGAGGAGAGAATTTGCGGGAGAAGTTGAGCAGGAGCTCTAATGCACCACCATTCAAGTCCCCAAGACCAACCAGAAGGCCTTGGAGCTGACAGATCCCTGACAGGGGCTCTCCAGCTCCTCAAGTCCCACCACAGCAGGGGCAGCATTCCCGAGAACATCTCCAGCAGGCAGCTCTCACATACTGGAATTGCACTTCACATGATGTACCTTTCTACAAATAGCTATTGCTGTTCTTTGAGGAGAGCTTCAGCACTTAAATAATCCAGCAGCCTGATGGATGACTAATACAACTAGAAAGCTTCGTGTACAGAAGGATATTTTAGCTACCACACAGCATCAGGGCTGCTCCTGGGATGCAGAGGCACCTACAGCTTTCACTGCTGTCTCCCTGGGTTGGGACATTAGCTCCAAGGCTGCAGCTACTGTTGCTCTTGTTCACTTATGCCATCCAGGGGAAAAAGTTTGCTCCTAAAGCTCCATTCCTCCAGCTGGATGTGGCTCACTAAGCACACAGAGGACACCACAGCAGAGCTGAGAGCCAACTCCTCACTCGTGTGGATAACTCCTGTTTTCGTGGCACAAACATAAGAGGGGAAGCACCTGGCACTGGTTTCACTGGGAAGAAGTCAGGCCAGGGCAGCTCTGCTCAGGGATCCCAAGGCAGGGAACATGCAGGTGAAGACACAAATGGACAAGTAATGGCATGAGTCTGGGTACAAGCTCACAGCAGCATGGGCAAGTGGAAGTCATGGAATGGGAAAACCAGAGCTTCTTAGACAAAACAAAAGGAGGCAGGAACAGGATACAAACTTCACCCAAGGCAAAAAAGCATGCTACAATCCCAAACCCCATGGAAATAGGTCTGTCTGACACAAAAAACCTTCCCAACATCCCAGACATCTTACAGGCAGGATGAAATAAAACAAGGCAGTGACTTCAGTTCCAAAAGAAATCCTCCAGGACATCACAGCAGCAGAGCTTACAAAAGGAGGCAGGAACAGGATACAAACTTCACCCAAGGCAAAAAAGCATGCTACAATCCCAAACCCCATGGAAATAGGTCTGTCTGACACAAAAAACCTTCCCAACATCCCAGACATCTTACAGGCAGGATGAAATAAAACAAGGCAGTGACTTCAGTTCCAAAAGAAATCCTCCAGGACATCACAGCAGCAGAGCTTTGGACTGAAGGGGCTTAGCTTCGAGACAAAGCAGTGTCAACCAAAGCACCGTCAGATGACTGTGGTCTCTGCTGGACTTACAGAAGATATTAAAAGCACTGTGCTGCACAGCCTGAATTGCTCAAACTACAGACTTTTCAGCAATTAATGACACTCCCACTACTGCCACCAAAAAAAGACAAATTTGGTTTAGGGGATGAAGCTGCAAAAATAATTTGAGATACAATACCAAACAAAATTGAAACCAGATTTCTCCTCTGGGCTGGAAGCTACTGAGAACATCCAACTGTTGTCCATCCATCTGCCCCAGCTGAAATTGCCAAAAGGCAAGAAGCTCATGAAGGTTTCTACACAGAGAATTCTAAATGGAAATCACAATTTAGAAAGAATTTGTTTCGCCACGTCACTGTGGCCACAAATAGAAACAACATTCCCAAAGGATGCTGCACAATTATGGCCCTAAACAAAATGCCCCAATGACTTAATCAGGATCACTTAGTCTGCACAGAAAAAGAGTTGATCACTATAGAAATGCTTTTTCACAAGTCTAAAAAGGGAAATCTGGTGCCAGTTTGGGTCTTTGTGTACACTCAAAACTCCCTTGAGCCAAGCAGGGACTTGCACTGCTCTCAGGCTCATGTCTCTCACCAAACCAGAACCCTTGCTGGTTTATCCACACTGGAGTCAGTCCAACACTCTCACCTATAAATGTTACTCCTTTTGATTTCTGGAGAGGAAAATTTTCCCAACAACTTCAGTTTTGAGTTTTCTGCTCATTCCATAGGTCAGTTGTTATAGAAAAAGCAACCCAGCCCCTATTTTACCTGTCACACTGGGACAAACACTTAGGTACAAAGCACATCAACTCTCCTCTCAGTGACAACCTTAAAGCACTTTTAGAGAAGCTTCAGTTCACCACAAAAGACTTTGGACTCTCCCTGACTTTAATCCTACCCAATTTCCTTGTAGGAGCTATTTGTCACTGACAAGCAGCATTGCAGCTACCTACTTCTCAGCTCAACACGTGTGCTGCTAAAAATAAAGCCAGGAAAAGGAAATCAGGGATGCAAGTTCCCAGAGAAGTTACCTCAGGTGAAAAATGCTGACAAAATTGAGAGCAAAAAGAGTATTGAAATGGAAATAAGAAATAAGAACTGAACAACTTGCATTGGGGGTCTCTGAGCATCCTTCCAGAGGCTTCACAGATACTTCACGTACCTCAGTGATAGGTTACTCAATTTTTAGTGTCTTCCCTTACACACAGAATCCCTGACTGGTCTGGGTGGGAAGGGACCTTAAAGCTCATCTCATTCCCCCCTCCCTGCCATGGGGAGGGACACCTTCCACTAGATCAGGTTGCACCATGGTCCAAGCCCCATCCAACCTGGTCTTGAGCACTTCCAGGGTTCAGGCAACCACAGGTTCTCTGGGCAACCTGTGCCAGTGTCTCACCACCCTCACAGGGAATAATTTCTTCTGTCTATCTAACTTAATTGTCCCCTCTGTCAGTTTGAAGCCATTTCCCCTTGCCCTATCACTACAATTCCTCACAGAGTTCCTGTCTATCTTCCCTGGAGCCCCTCTGGATACTGGAAGGCTGCTCTGAGGTCTCCACACAACCTTCTCTCCTCCAGGCTGGATAGTCGGAGCTCTCTCAGCCTGATCCACAGGGGAGATGACTCTTACCAAATACAGTCGGGTTTTTTAGGAAGGAATATTTGAGTTCTATGCTAAGATGCTGCAGAATATCAAAGGCATGTGACACTCACCACACGTTTTGTCACTCACTTCTTAGGTTTGTTGTCTGAAATCACAGGGCAGCGAGTGCTGGGGCAGGGGAGCAGCAGAGCAGCCAGGCAGTCATATCTGTAGTGAACCTGGGAAAGAAGAAAGGACATTTTAGAGCTTCCATGCAACAGTTCACAACAGCAACTTCCAATCCTGCTGTATTCTGCTTAAAAATAAAAAAAGGCATTGTCTGTTTTCAGCTGGATATGGAAGCTTCCAAGTGCTGAGGATAGAATGGAGCCAAACACCACTGCTTGTAGGAAAATTTCTCCTTATCCCATGTCAGGGCACACTCATAGCTTTCCAGGCAAGAAATAATGTGCATTTTAGTTCAAAAAATAGTGTTTTCTTAAAACATGGATGTTTCTGGCTCTCCAGCAATTTGGGGTTTTGTTTCTGGTAAACTGTGTTTCCCCACCTTGGGAAACAGGTTCCCAAACCTGCCCGTGACACAGCACCCTGGGCTCGCTCCATCTCCTGCCAGGCTCCAGGCACTCTGGTCAGGAGGAAGCACAAGGGGTTTTGTTGTTTGTTTCGGCCTTTTTCTCCTCGAAAAACACCCTCCAGAGCACAGGGCTCAAACAGCAGTTTTTGAGGTGGACTATGCTGTAACAGAGATGTGGAAGTCAAACCAAAATGAAGCTATTTCTGGCAAACTCTGCCCAGAGTGACCCGAGACATGTTGTTCTGTTCCGCACTCAAAACGTGAGCATTTATTGTCCTTTGGAAGGAAACACAGGCATAGTTCTAACAAAAATGAAAATTTTAAAAAGCAGCTGGAAGTTCTGACCAACCTCAAGTGACAGGTTCTTCTGCAAGAGCAGAAAACTACAAGCAACAAGGCTCTCCCGTGCCCAACAGCATTCCAAGTCCATGCCTAAGTCTGCACTTTGATCTTTATTTTCCCAACTGTTACAGCAAAGGTAGAAGTTTAAGGGTCCATATTACCATCTTAAACCTCATTGTCATGAAGCACACAGGGAGAACTGGAGAGCATTTTTGCTTCCTCCCAACATCGAGTGCAAGACAGACAGAAGTCACCACCACCACGTGGCCAAGTGACACTGCCTTGACTGAGACACACAGGAATCCGGTCCACCTCTGCCCTGTACTTTCAGAAGCTTGTGGTCAGTCCAGTGCAAGTCACATCCATGCTCTTCCAATGTCATTCATGGTTTCTGTCCTTGAGAAGCTTGGAGGACTGCTCAGTGGTGTTGTAGCAGACTTCAAAAGTCTCCACGAGCTTCTGACAGCTATTATTAATTGATCCTCCTCTGCAATTATCCTGCACCAGCTCCAGAATGAAGCCAACCACCAAGGTGAGGAACACACACCACTGCTCAGGCTATGAGTGGTGAGTGACACCCATCCCTCTTAAATGAAAAGGTAGTAGGGAGTTGTATATCCCTCAAGATGAAGTTTAATGCAAAGCATTTAAGGCCAACTTTTGTTCCTCCTAACACTTAAGTAGTTCCAAGTTATCTGACCGGGTCAAAAGCTGCAGGAAGAACCAGCCAAACTCGTACCAAACCAAGGCCTAGAAGAAAGGGATTTTTTAGGGATTGCAGATTTATTTAGTCACTTGACATCTACTCCTGGGCAAAGAACAGGAGCATCTCATTAACAGGACAGTCCACATATTTAAACGCAGAACTCCTCACAGCTGCTCTTCTGCCACTTTGAACATGTCCCATTTACACTTAGAAGAAAAACCAAAAGTTGTACATAAACATTCCAAATGGAGCTTACTGGCCAGACACTGACTCAGTTTCCTTACATCAATCCCGACCTCTAGTAAGACCTGGAGACTCCAAACAAGGAAGCCAAACAGAAGACTATTTATAACCCACTCCATGCTACAATGATTCACTTTAGGAATAAAGGTAAACAAATCTCGAGCTATCCTAAGGCTCAGGTTTGAACCAGGGGTTAGGCATTATCCATGTTCTGCTCAAAGCAAGACAACAGGCACGTTATAGAGGATCAAAGCGTAACGTGGGAAAATCCCTGCACTGCTCAGGCTCTGCCACTTCCTACAGGCAAGGACAAGTGACAAAACCCATCCCCACCTCACACGAGCCCTTTTCTAACAGAGGTTTTGACCTGCAGCACAGCAAACATGACTCCCACGTTCACCGAGATGGAAATCCAGCATCCCAAGAGCACCTGAAGTTCACAAGGCAGAGGTCAGTCTCTATCCTTTCCCTGGCCATACACCCAGAAATCCTGTCCACATTAAACACGGCTGGGAATCCAGGAACCTCCTTCAGCTGCAAGCAGAGCATGGAATAGAAAGGCACCTCTGGCAGCAGCAGAAAGCAATGGCTAACGAGCAAGAATATGTGGACAGCCCAGTTGGAGCACCCGTTTATCACAGTAACGAGCTCCAGCCTTTCCTTTTCCATCAAGCCTCACTGCCCAAAGCCTAACATTATGGAGAACCCAGGGACCACATCCCTGCATGAAGGGAAGACTGAGGCAGCAGGAAGAAGAATGACAATGAAAGAGGCAGTCCAAAACCATGAACAGCAAGAGGGACCCTTTATAGCTCTTGACAGATAATTAACTCTTTTGTGTTTAATCAGCACCTCCAGCCACCAAGCCCATTTCCTGTGACATCTCCTTGATGGCTCCAGTGAAGCCTTAGGTTTGGAGACACACACCTCAGCTTGAGCCTGGTGTTGTATGACCACACAGAAATCATGCAGGACCCTTCACTGAGGATGCTCTGCTTCCTACTGGGTGCTTCAGGAAGAGCTACTTGTTTTACCGAGTCCCAGAGGCAGGAGGACATGAAGCACTTGGGTTGTGGAGCTGAGCACAGGTCCCACAAACCTGCACTGAGGACCTGTCCCTCTGCATTGCTTGACAGAACCGTGGTAACACCAGCTCAGCACACAGCCCACAAGCAATGTTGGTCCTCAAAGGTCACTTTAGGAAGAAGTTTGTACTATAGGGGAGGTGAGGCACTGGCACAGAGAAGTTGTGGACTCCCCATCCCTGGAAGTGTTCAAGACTAGGTTGGACAGGACTCTGCTCTAGTGGAAGGTGTCCCTGCCCACAGCAGAGGGTTGAACCAAGAGAGGAACTTATATCACAGAACCCAGGAACAACACCACGTTGGCTGGAGAACTCCCACAGATCCCCAAAACTTCTTCCATCTGTCAGTGAGAGAGAACAAGGCTCCATCAGAAGCTTTAAGCCTCACTAGATGTTTTCCCCATTACTTTTCAAAGCAAGCAGATGAGAAGCTTGTTTCAGTTTCAGAGTGAAAACCAATGTCCCTGAAGGCAGTATGTGAAGAGCTGATATTTGCTACCTAGAGTACACAGTTAGGACTTTCATCTCCTCTGGGGGCCAGGGAAATATGTGCCAGCCTGAACCGAGAGATGTGACTTCCATGGTGCAGCGCTTCAAAGTTGGGGGTATAGCACAGGCACTTCTCAGCTCCCCGAGGAGGACATCACTCCTGCCACAGCAGGGAAGATGACTCTACAAATCCTCTCCTCCTCAGTTCTCTCGGGAAGCTGGTACACAGGCAGGTTTTGGATCTTTTGTACTTTGCCTCATTATTATTTTATTACCAGTTAGCAGCACTAAACTCTGGGTAACACTTAAAAAAAACATCTCATCTTTACGCTCAAGGCATTTCTACTCTTCCCAAATTAAAGCAAAAGAACAATATTAGAATTCTAACCTCATGGACACTGCCCTAGTCCAAAGTTTTCACATGGTCCAGCATGGCAAAAAAGGTACAATTGTTCCCAATGGCATTTGATGATGGAACAAAGCCTCCAGAGCAAACATGATGCCCCAGCACTTCCGCTGAGCTTGAACAACAAGAACTTGGCTTCACAGTGCACAGGATGTGTAGCTCTCCATGAGCAAGTGACTTACTTGAAAAGCAAACCCTCAGTCCTGGATCAATGGATCTAAACCAAAGCATTCCATACCCAGATGGCAAAAAGTGTCTCTGCAGACCATTTCTGGTGCATGGCCCATTCAGGACACCTCGATTCTGCCAGGCACGTTTGAACAACAAGAACTTGGCTTCACAGTGCACAGGATGTGTAGCTCTCCATGAGCAAGTGACTTACTTGAAAAGCAAACCCTCAGTCCTGGATCAATGGATCTAAACCAAAGCATTCCATACCCAGATGGCAAAAAGTGTCTCTGCAGACCATTTCTGGTGCATGGCCCATTCAGGACACCTCGATTCTGCCAGGCACGTTTGCCATTTTAAATATAATATATGAAGCTGAAGTTGTGTCAGGGGAGGTTTAGGTTGGATAGCAGGAAAAGGTTCTTCCCCCAGAGGTGTTCGGGCACTGAACAGCTCCCCAGGGCAGTGATCACGGCCCCAAGCCTGACAGAGCTCAAGGAGTGTTTGGACAATGCTCTCAGGCAGAGTGTGATTGTTGGGGCTGTGCTGTGCAGGGCCAAGGGTTGGACTTCATCCTTGTGGGTCCTTTCGAACTCCGGATATTCCATGATTCTATGAGGAACATTTGGTGCAGCCTCTTCATGAGCAGGTCTAGCTCTCCAGACTCACACAACTTTTTGTAGCCACAATAGCCCTTGGCTGCCTAACAACAACATCTGAACCTGCGTCCTGTTAGTGCCACCTGATCCTCTGCAAATCTCACAGCAGCAGGAGTGGACTGTCCTCCCACATCCACCACTGATGATTCTGTGACATGACCTACCCACTGCTGACTCTCTAATGTCAGCTAGATGTAAATAACCACTTCTTGGCAGAAGGGGAAGAGCCAGACACGAACTCTGACTGCACAGACTAAATCAGCAGCACTATGCTGTGAATAAATCAGCAGCGTTATCTGCCAATTATCAGTAGGTATTAAAACCAGCAGAGCAGCAGCAGCAGAGCAGAAAGGACCCCAGTGACACATTAAGGCTGTCTGCCCTCAAAACATGGCAAGTAGCAGGGTCAAAAGGGGAAAAGTCATACCTTGTTGAGTAGATTTTGCTGTCTTTTTGCCAAAACCAAATACATTCAACGCCTGGAGAAGAGTTGGGCAGAAAGCTGAATGCCTTAATGACTGCACTTGAAGCAAAGCTCCTGCTTGGACTCAGCAATTTGCAAATTCCTCCCTGAATACACCCCAGAGCCGATGTCTACATTCATTCCGCTCAGCTAGAGAAAAAGAGTCAGCTTTTCTCTCACCCTGTACTTGGGCACTGCTCAGAACAGCATAGGTTGGCTGACACCTGGGTAGGAAAAAATCATATTATAAAACCTGCTGCTTGCAAAACCCATTTGATATCTCTCTCCCAATTCCCCTAACTCATGAGTAGCCCCACATTTCCAACACACCAGGAGAATGCTGCAAGCAGGTCTAGATCTCAATTCTGCCTTTACAGAGGGCAAATAGCAAACATTTTTTGGAGTTCAACTGCAATACCAGTATGTGGAGGTTCAGTATTCCCAGGAAGCTGTTGGAACCTGTATGTACCTCTAATGCCTGATGGGAGACTACAGTTTGTTAACAGACTTCAAAACTGAGGGCAACAGTGGTTTTGAGAACAGTGCCCCATATAACACAAGGAGACTACAAAATTTAGAAGCCAAGTTCAGAAAGATTCTACTCCCAACACAGGAATATCAGGGAAGGAAATTGTTTGACTCCTCGGGAGCAGGCTTCTCTTAGAAATTAAATTTCACCATATAATGTGTTTTCCCTGACTATACTGAAGATATTCCCAGCATGGAGCTAGACCCCACGTGCTTCCAGCAGCAATCCCTGCATGTGATGTGGTTCGGTGACACCTCAGCCTGGGAGCTCCACTGAGGACACTCAGGGACCTAACTCTATTTGATCCTTTCCACAGGAGCCTCTGCTCCCCAAACCCTGACCTGTCTGATAAAACCTCCAAAGCCTGAAACTCCAACAGGGAAAGGCCACCCAAGGAGTATTTTACTTTTCACTTTGAGATGATTTAACCTTTTCCCCCCAGCAGCTGCAGATACTGTGCAAGTAACGGTAGCTTAGAAAAAAAGAGAGCGTGTGACTCTGGGAAAAACAAGCACATATCTTAACGTGAAACATCTGCTTTTTACTGGCTTTTTGTCTGCAAAGAGAGTTGGCTTCCCCTGAACCAAGAGGAGAGGGTACAGTGCCTGGTAATGGTCTGGGAGCCCCAAGTTCAGAGAGAGTGCCAGAACAGAGAGTCCACCTTGACTAAACACTGAGTGATGATGAAGATTTAAAGTGGGATTTTGAACTCTCACTGTTGTATAGAAAGAGGCTTTAAGGAACACAATCTGTCCTAAATGCATCTACCCAGCCCTTGCTCACCTCACATCTTCCTCCAAAACACACAGCACCTGTCTCACACACTGCCTATTACCATTATCACAGGGCACTTGGCTCATATTTTGTATCATCATTATTATTTTCTTCTTTTCCAAGGATCCCTTTACGGGTTACATGAGTCACACAGTTAATATCCTTCTAGCGTCTGCACAAGAAATGTTCCCACTCCCAGTCCCTCTGGGAAGAGAGGTAAACCCCTCCCAAGTCTAAAGTCATGCCAAATGGCATTTGCCTTCTTAGACACGGCTGAGTTCACACTCCCAGGTGTCAATCCCAACCCGGACCATCATGCAGTAACATTTGAAAAGAAAAATAAAACCCAAGCCCATCTAGGCTAAGCAGTTTTCTTGCAAGATCCCTTTGATGCACATCTGAGGATGAGCTGCTTCAGTTCTTCACACGCTTTTGAAGAAAAGGATAGCTGAGCTCTGCTGGAGCACTCGCCGCTTCCAACCCTCGCAGCAAAGACGATTTGCTCCACATTCCCCTGTTACTACACTGGTTTACTCAATCATTAAGAGACTCTTGATTTAATGCACTTTTGAGCAGACTGCTCAGCTCATACTCCTCCTCAAGCCTAAGCATGAGCTAGTAACCCAAATGCAGATATTTAAGACCTTTTTTCCATACCCCATGGATCTGGAAAGCTTGTCACGTTCTCAGGTGATGCCGTGGCTCTCTACACATAGGGGGTGACACTAAGTTAAGCTGACTGGTCTCCGTTCCTCAGGGCCTCCGCGGCTCCTCAAGAGGTTTTGGAGACTTCAGATTCTTTTCCACTTCTGGTTCTCCCTCCTGGTTCTCCTTCTCCATGTGTGAACCGCATTTAGGAGAGACAAGTAAACCCTACGTGCCCCAAAAGTTGGGATGAAACAGCATCTCTGAAGGAAAACCCAAGTGTGTTCTCCATAACAAGGAGCAACCAAAGAC
>NW_008679686.1:0-11315 GCF_000695815.1 Acanthisitta chloris | reverse complement strand
TCCTGCTGGTTTCTCCCCTTATCAGACCTATTATAACTCATTATAGCAACAGGAGAAAACCAACCCAACAATACCTGAAGAGCACTGTGCCAGGTTAGAGAGCGAGGGCAGCTCAGGAACAGGTTTGACAAGCACCAGCAGCAATATATGGGAAAGGCAGGACCAAAACCTCTCCTTTTGGGCACAGCAGTTACCTCTGGGGAGGTCACAAAAAAGCCCTCAAAGCCTTACAAGCTTTGAACACTCCACAATAGCATGTTTCAATCCCAGACAAAGTATTGAATCACCAAGTTTCATATTTAGGTATGAAACTACACGAACAGCTCCTCATCCGTGCTAAAAAATACTGGTTTAATAGTCCAACCTCTGATTAAAACTAGATTTTTAGCAGGCACAGAGCAGCAAGCTAAGAGAGCAATCCACAGTTGGTCAGCCATGACATTGACACAAGCACAACAGCACCAGGGACACGTTGGGATCATCACTCTGCAGACTGCGTGTAATTAGGACGACACAGAGCAGGATATGAACATGTGCAGCTCCACTTGTGGCTGTCCCTGCCCTGCTCTGGGATCTCAGCCGATCGCTGCCCGCGAGGAACGCCCGGCTGCCTGCTGGATCCCACACTAGCAGAGCTGAAGAGAGGCATTATGATCACCTCCTCCCACTTTCTGCATAAAAAGGTGGAATTTCAAGAATTTTTCCCTTTTAAAGGGACCAAGAACTTCCTCTTCAATTACTTTCTTCATCTTTTATTTCTAATTTTTTGATTTTCCTCATTTCCTTTCCTACCTATCCCATCTTGGGATGCTTTTACACATAAGCCACAGTATGTTGTACATCAGCACAGCATGGGAGACCTGGAGGTATGGACAGTAAGCTGGGGAACAGCTGGAGATTGCCACTCCTGTAAGAATCTGTAAGTCATCTTCAGGAGCTCCTCAGAAATATCACCACTCTACACTGCCCCAGGATTCTGGAGAGGCAGGAGGTTCACAAAGCTGGAATTAATAGCAGGAGAATGCTACTTGGGTCAATTCTGTCCACAGTGACTGTGGATGCTCCAGGGAGCAGTTCAGCTGCAGTCTGCTCCAGGATCCATCACTGCTGGATTCTGGATGTTAGCAGGGACACAACTGTCCAGTCCTACCTGCACTCATTTCATGGACCTGCTGCTCCTGGGTTTGTCCAACTACTTTTTGAATGCACGTAAACCAGCAGCTTCCGCAAACTCCTAGAACAAATTCCAGATATTTGTTGCCTCTTAAAGAAACTCTTCCAGTTCCAAGAGTCTCAGGCATTTCAGACTCCCCAGGACAAGCAGCTGCTCCTCTGCCTTCAACTCAACTTCTCCACTCCATCTGTTTTCCCACCCTAGTGAAGATGCAGTAACCAGAAACGCACAACACAACAGATGTAGTCACACACTCACCCACTGAAATGCACTCGGTGTATTACTCAACAACCCTAATCCTTAATCAGATTAATATTTCAGCCCTCCAAAACACAAAGCAATGTGTAGTACCTGTAGCAAGCGAGAGACCAGTGTGCCAACAACAACCGAGTCAATGCCAGGGAGATGAATCCCCACAGCCCCAAGCTGTGCCCGTGCCAACAAAAAGGGTTTTGCCCACTCACCTGCAAAGGAGTTTCTCTCACAAGCCAAAAAAACCACACCACCCTCTGTGTTCCTAAACAAGCATGGCAGACACCTGAAAATCCTGTTCCCCTTCCCACCAACAACTTGTCCCGTTCAGCTGGCAGCGTGCTACCAACTTCAGAGGAGTCTGGCATTTTTGGAGGATGGCAGAAGAGCTGCACCAGTCTGAGTACACATTGAAGGCATCTTCTTCGTTCCACTTGTAGGATGAATTATGTATTTAATTAGAAGCAGCTTCAACAAAAAGCTGCTAAAGTCGAACACGGAGGATAAGTCTCACTTTGTACAAGGAGGCAAACCCACGCAAGGAAGCAGATGCCAGGACTGGCCACCTCTGTGCACCGTCTCACACACACCACAAACTTCTCCTAGAAGCTGCAGTAAAGCTCTATTTTGCACAGATAAGCTTAATGTTACCTCGAAGGCAAACATTACCCTTCACACAGTTTGGGAACTGCATCTCTATGAAGCTGCTTTGATTCAACTTCCGCTTTCAAGCCCTAATCTTCAGCATAGCTGTCAATTAGAAATGTTCATTACCAAGTAATCTGCTCTACACACCACGTCGTGTCTGTCTTCTTTGAAGCCTTAATACCCACCGGTGGGGATGGCTTTGTACCAGTAGATCACTCACAGACCTTTTGCACTGCATTCAGATCTGGAGCTAAATCCTGCCAACAGCACAACTGGAAGCACTGGCCAATGACAACACAAAAAGCTTTTTGGCATCATCAAGCCTGAAAGCTTCATCCACCACAGAGAAGCAGCATTTACGTGTTGATGGGGATACAAGTAGAAAAAGTCCTTGTACCACAAGGTCGTACCAAGCTCGCTAGAAAACTAAATTTAGCCACCTGTGCCTCAGGCAAGTCTGTTAGTTACGGGAAGCTCAGATAGTGGCGTGGAGTGCTGGTCCCAGGGTAAATCCCTTGGAAGACTCAACTCCATTTAATTGCAAATGATCTCGAAGCTATTAAGGGGGAGCCCAATCTCAATCCATCCAAGAAGAGACGTATCCAAACGCCACTAACCCAGCACCAGGACACTGTGATCCTGTTAAGGCTGGTTTGCTTGAGTGGTGTGAACCACTACTACGTTCGGTGTCAGAGTCAGCAGGAGGAGCTCAAGAAGATTTAACAGATGGGGTTTCAGCACAAATGTATTTTAGAACACCTCCTTAGCAAGCACATTTCCTACTCTAACACACCTCACACTACAGTTCTAACAACTACACGAGAGTGGATCAGTGAGAACACGGGGATTATTCCAAGCTTTTGTAAATGTTAGCAGAGACTGATCGAACAGTTTGTGAAGACAAGCCCTGGTTTACCAAAAAGTGTCACAGCAAACAGCCTTGTCAAACATTTAATAATTTTCCAAGCCAAAAAGGCAGTGGTGACTCAGCTTTTTCAGCTGTGTTAGGTCTTAGGATCAGCATGAGCCACGAGCCCATGGAAGGACTACAGCACTCAACTGTGGTTTGACATCCAGGACCGCCTCAAGAATCTACCCGTAGAAAAAACAAGTCAAAGAATCTGGTTTCAGAAGACCTCTGTGGAATATCTGTACTCTGCCTCAGCCCTGCAGACCTTTGGAGATGCCGAAGAACCTATTTTGGTGCCAGAAATCCAAACAGGAGTATTAGCTCAATCACACAAAGCCAAGCTGATGGAGATGAGCACACGAAGTCCAAACAGCACAAGGTTTCTCGTACTAGATGTTGAATATACATGGTCCAAGGAGACACTGTAAGTCACACTCCATCCCCTCACGCCTCTGCACACAGATGGTCACACAGAAGGCTGCCCGAACATCCGACGCTCGTGGTGCACATCACTGCTCTGGCAGCCAACCTGTCCCTGCAGTGACCCCAGCCAAGAGGATGCCAAGACCTTCGAGTCTCCCAGCCAAAACCTGGAGCTATTGTCACAGCAGCCAAATCTGTCTTCAACCACATTGTCTCCTTAATGTCTAAGCACCAGAAAGAACAGAACAAGTGGTTCCAAAACATCCCACTCCCAATCATGGATCTTGACAAGCAAAGGCACTTCAGCACACGCAGCAACTCCAGTAAAATGGAGACAAAAACAAAGGGCTGTGACTTGGTTTGGAGCCTTATACCACTTTTGGAGCTTAACCACTGAATAACAGGGATCTGAGCAGAGATATCCCCCCCGCCCCAGGCACAGAACACAGCCCAACGATGATTTACCGGCACTGGTGTTGCATCTATCACGAGTCAAACTGAAGCTTCAGTGCTGCCAACACTGCACAGAGCTTCTTCAGAATGAGAAATCTGTCAAAACCTTTCCAAACAGAGGACAGCTGGGAAGCAAGATCAGATGCTGAAGTGGCTACAGGTTTGATCTCAGCTGCAGGGGCCTCTAAAGCATCCAACCTGGCCCTGATGCCAAGCCAGCTGAGGTAGTGCGTGGCTAGCAAAATGGGTGCGTAACCATGGAGCAAGTGTTACTCAGGGTGGGGAAGAATCATAAAATCATAGACTGATTTGGGATGAAAGAGACCTTAAAGACATTCTTGTTCTAACCCCTGCCATGGGCAGGGATACCTTCCACTAGACCAGGTTGCTCCAAGCCCTGCCAACCTGGCCTTGAACACTTCCAAGCACCTGACTACCTGCAGGATGCACACACTGCAGGTAGATGGAAATAAACACTTCCAAAGCAAGTTGTTACTTAAAGCAGGCGTTGCTCCAGTCCCTCCCTTGCAGCACAAACCAGAGTGCTGTGACCTGCTCCTGCACCTCTGCAAAAAAGTGACAGCAAGAACGAGTTGGCATGAGCCTCTGAAAGGTGAGGCCTTTGAAGTCTACCTGGGGCTTGGAAAGAGACAACTACAAAGCCCGTGGCCTCTGCTTCATTAAAATAAGATGTTAGAGGTTCTTAAGTTTCATTTGCTCATTGAAACTTGTTCTTTTAAGATCTAGGAAATAAAAACAAGGTGTAGAAACTAAACTAGCCTTGTGCATTACAAAGGAAGACAGTTACACGGTACCTAAGGACAGTCAGGCTAGCCAAAAAGGAGCTGCCACGAAATCAAGTAGCTATTACCTAACTTATGCAGAGTAAAACTCTTTTATTACACTTGCCAGAACTGTCCCTGTCAGTGACCAATATTACAAACTGTATTTCAGAGAACTTCCTCTCATTTGTTTCAATAAACCTAAATAAGCATAAAACAGATCTACAAGGAATTGTAAGTCATGAGGAGTGAAAACTTGAAGACCCAAAAAGTCTGAGATGCCTGAAATTGCTACTCTACCCACCTAAGGACCTTTATCCAAGAGCAGAAATGTAAATGGTTGGACTCAAAGATCTTAAAAGCCTTCCCAGCCTAAACAATTCAGTGGTTCCATGGTCAGTCATATGCCCCTCCTTGCTGTGAGGAACACTAGACAGATGCAGACAGATTTCCTTTGTTAGGTTTTTCTGTTGTGTGCTCTCCATTAATGTGAATGAAGGAAAAAGGAATAGCTCCATAGGATACAGGTATTCCAGAGGTTTCTTAGCATCACCATGAACTGCATGTACTCACCAGGCTTTATCAACAGACATTAAAACACCTCGACAGGACAAGAGCTACTCAGGATATTTAATAAATAATGTGGCTTCCTCTAACACACCACACACATGGCCAACTCCTCTTAGAGAGCTCCAGTAACACGACAACTTCAGGAACAAAAAATTGGGACTGCAGAGAAACCACTTCTTTGTAAACAGTCACAATTTTTCCCAGTCTAAACCAATGTCCTAATGTAATCATAAGGAAGGAGGGGGAAAAGGAGCAGCAGAGCAGAGGGAGATAGGAAAACTCTTTTCCTATCTCCTCACTGAATATGCTCAATTCCCACATTAAATGCTCGGAGAAGCAAATCCACAGCATTCAATTGTCTTCCACAACACAGAAACTGTCAGGCTGATCTTCAGGGCGGAATTGCTGTCAGCTCTTCAGGCTATTAAGCTGTTATCCGGAAGAGATTTGCTCACAGACAAGCAAACCAAAGCAGAAGATTCAGACAGGTAAGAGACACCTATCCATTGCAGGAGATGGGCTGCTCTAAATGGATCCGACAGGAAGGAAGAACATAGAAAAAGCCAGAAGAAAATGGTGGTAACCTCACCCTGATTGAGTTTCATTGCTGCTTTTAGACTTCTAAATAGAAAGTGGTCACTTAAAAGCTAAGAAGCACTTGATGGACCAGAAAGCAAACAGCTAAGATAGCAAGGAGGTATGGAGGGGGTTAATATGGAACACAGGGACAAAGTAAGGACAACAAGACTGAGATTTTACCTCTCCATAGAAATCATAGAATGGTTTGGAAAGGACATTAAAGCTCATCTTGTGCTACCCTCTGCCATGGGCAGGGACACCTCCCACCAGACCAGGTTGTTTCAAGCCCTGCCCAACACTGCCTGAAACACTTCCAGGGATGGAGCAGCCACAGCTACTCTGGGCAGCCTGTGCCAGTGCTTCACCACCCTCACAGCCAAGAATTTCTTCCCAATCTCCCATCCATCCCTTCCCTCTGTCACTGGGAAGCCATTCCCCCTTGTCCTGTCCCCCTCCAGACCCTTGTTCAAAGTCCCTCCCCAGCTCTCTTGGAGCCTTTTTTGGTACTGGAAGGGGCTCTAAGGTCTCCCCAGAACCTTCTCTTCTCCAGGTTGAACATCCCAACAAAACCTCTCTCCAGAGCAGAGGTGTTCCAGAACTCAGCAATTTTTGTGGACCTGTTACATCAGGTCCATGTCTTTCTTGCACTGAGGACCCCAGAGCTGGATACAGCACTGCAGAGCAGCATGTATCTGAGGATGATGCAGCTTTGAGGGGAGAGAGGGTGATTCAGAAGAACCTCATCTCCTCAAGAACTCCTACAGATGGGATGAGATTTAGCCATGTAAGAATCCAAAGCTAGAAAAAAAAGTTAATACAGCACAAGTGGGATGGAAAGGTAAAACTAAGGGACAAGAGTGCTTCTTCACAAATGCTAAAAGTCTAAAAGCAACATGGATAAACTCAAATGTTTGGTTTTAAAGTGATAACACAGATGAAGCAAATTCATTCAGAACATAGTGGAGATTACACAAGCCAATGGGACACTTTAAGAACACAAAGACTACGCAAACATTTAGAGGACCTAAGCTGACACCACCACTGAGTAACAGAAGTTTTTTGTGTCAGCAAGAAATGCCCTGTAAATCAGAATTCCAAGCTTACACCAGAAAAATACAGCCTCAGCCACCCAAGCAGTGACAGCAGCTGTCACGCTGTCACCAGTGGGCTGCACGAGCAGGAAACACAGCATCAAACAGGCTTCACGTGCTATGTCACCACTGCAAGTGTCAGGCCAGGTGTAGGGCTGAGACCAACGCCTCAAATAGCATAAAGTGACTCCTCCCCAGCAGAGGATGAGTGAAGCAGCAGTTCATAGAACCACGGAATGGTTCAGGTTGGAAGGGATCTTACAGACCATCTCGTTCCACCCTCTGCCATGGGCAGGGACACCTCCCACCAGCCCAGGTTGCTCCAAGCCCCATCCAACCTGGCCTGGAACACATCCAGGGATGGGGCAGCCACAGCTTCTCTGGGCAACCTGTGCCAGTGCCTCAATTCCTCACAGGGAAGAATTTATTCCTAACATCTAATCTAAACTAACTCCTGCCTTCACCTTGGCAGTTGGAATATTGGTGTGAGCCCTATGGCACAGTCCGACCACTTGATCTAGTGAGGAGGTGTCCCTGTCCAGGGCAGAGGTTGGGACTAGATGACCTGTAAGGTCCATTCCAACCCTTAAATTCTATGATTCTATGACCATGCCACTGAAGTAATCAAAGCCAATACACCCTACACAGCAAGGCTAAACATCCAACAAGCAAAGAAAATAAAAATGTATAAGGTTTCATTTAGAAAAAGAGGTTAAAAGTCGTATGATTCATTACTGGGTTAAAGAGTCATTAGACAATGTCTCCCAAAAGTTAAAACTGTGTTTTATACTCACCCTAACTATAGTGAGAACCAGAGCTGGCCTAAAGACCACCCCAAACAGCCACAGGGCTGACTGCACTGTATGAAATGAAGTCATGTCTCAGGGGTCAGTTAGGGCTGGTTGGTTGGTTTTTTTTCCCCTCTTCCTTCTTCCTTTGGCAGCAGAAGGAGTATGTGAACAAGGAAAAGGCAGCTCCATTGAAAAAAACCCCAAGAATACTACATGTCAGGATCCTTCAAAGCTCTTTGGGGAGCAGAACTCTATAAGATAAAAGGAAAAATCCTTCAGGCACATAAATAACTGGTTACAAAAGGGTAAGGAAGGGGGAAGAACACATCACTGGTTGGGTTTGTAGCAGAAGGCACTCGCCAAAGGATTCTGCTCAACCACACTGAGCTGTGCAGTTCCTGAGATGACAACATTTGCTACTCTGAATAATTCAGGATGATCAGTAAATAAGAGCCATGACTCCAAGGAATTGCAGTAAAATCTCGTGATGTGAGTGGGTGATACAATTCACAGTGCAGCACATCAGGAACAGCCACCCTAACTTTGACTTCAGAAAAAATGACAGACTGAACTCAAGCCAACACTGGGGAGCAGGACTACAGCAGAGCAGTCCACAAAAAAAACACAGTTCTGTGGGTTTTTATCAGCAATGAGCTAGCAGGATGTCTGTAATTACAGAGACAATAACACGGGATAAAATACCTCTAAAATGGCACCTCACCCACTGAGCTGATCAGCACCTCTCTCAACCTCCCCCGTTCACCTGTGCTGCCCCTCCTGCCATACCCATCTCAAGGAGGCCAGAGTAGAGCTGGCAATGACATGAAGAACAAGGAGAAGAGACATGAAAACAAAGTCTAAACAGATGAGGACAATTCAGCCAGGAGACCACCAGGAATGGAAGAAGTAGTTTTCTAAATCATGACTATCATGAAGACATGGGCAAAGGTTCCTAAATTCAACACCTGGCTCAGGGAGGTCATGAACTGCTGGAGAGAGAAAAATAAAGTGCTATTTCCCCAGATTAGATCTGCTGTGTTTGTGTTCTCCCCTCCCCAAGCATCTGCTACTGGTTACCAGTGAGCAGGATACCAGGCCAGATGGATTCCTGGTCTCATCTGGTAGCACTTTTTAAGGCATTACACAGGATTTCATCTGTTAACCTGAAAATACGCAGCGGCTGATTGCTTCCAAAGGGCTAGAAATTAGTTCAGAAACCACAAAAAAGGGAGCAACGGCAGGGCTGGGAAGGCAGCAAGTGGCTGTGGACTAGGATGGACTTAGGAGCTCACCCAGATCACAACTCCCCTTGCAGTGGAGCTCTGAACCTGCCTGAATATTTTCCACCAGTGACTCTGGCACAGCAAGTCAAGTTGTTGCCAATACAGAGAACTGGAACAGCATTAAAAACTCCTACAAAAGAGTAAGATAGATGAGCTGGAATAAGGCAAGGTCACATACTTCAGACTTCACAAGAAATGCTACTATGAACTGGAAAGCTCTTTAATCCACAGAAAAAGAGAGAGAGACACAAGGTATTAGCTTGTCACTGTTAATCCACAGAAAAAGAGAGAGAGACAAGGTATTAGCTTGTCACTATGACCTGCGAGCCACCAACCTGACTCAGACATGAAGGAAACTGGCACAAAGGAATTCCCTACGGCACAGCATCCCAGAGAGCCCTCCCCTGCCATTCCCTGCCCTGCACTGCTCAGGGATTAGCTTTGAGCAAACACGTGCAGGGAAGAGATCGACAGAGAACATGGGAAAGAGCAACTGCCAAGGGTGGTGTGTGTGGCTTGGAAATAAGGAGACAGGAGTTGAGCCAAGACTTCCAAAAGCACTGACAAAGAGAAGAGCTGGTTTATAGGGAGCTGCACTGGCACAAACACAGACAGGTATGTACCCACCACAGATAAATTCACTGTGAGAATCTGCTAAAAGTTTCCAGTCACCATGGCTGGATAACAGAACTTTCCACACAAAAAAACACAGCAAGAAGCCCAAATTGGCCCAAACCTGCAAGGACTTTAAGCCAGCCATGGAAAACACAGGGTTACACACTTACAGAGGAAAGCAGAGAACTAAGCCTCCTCTTCCTCACCGCCCAACAGCTCTCAAAAAATAAAAAGAGGCACCAGCTGAGTCTAGAAAAAAACATTTCAGGGCAGGAAACATTAGAAAAAACGTTTGTGTCTGAACAAAGTTTAGGTGCTTGTGCAGGGTGTGAGTGTAAAGCCCTGATATTATCAAGCCATTAGTCTAAAATTTCACTGGAGTCAGCAGGATTTTTGCCAAAAGGCTGAAATATCAGTGGTGCCGAGGTGCCGCTACACCAGCGACTGGAACTTCGACACGGAGAGCAGAGGTTTCCCTGGCAGCTCTCACCTCCATCCTCCACACCTCCCAAGTCCATCCAAGGGGGCTTTTATTCCTTTCTTATCTGGTCACACCTTGCCAGTGGTTATCTTACCCATACAAGAGCTCCTGCTCATATTTGTCATTCGTGGCATCTCCAGCTCATCCCTGATTCCAAGAGCTGCGGCGTGAGCCACAGCTTCCCGTGGAGACAACCACTGTGTGCATCTCTCTACAACAGCAACGTAATAACATCCCAACTCTCTCACCAGTAACACTTCACCACCTGGGCAGCACTTCCCAAACTTCAGCCACTGGCAGCACTGAGGCATCCTCCGTGGATTCTGCAGCCTCAATCTCCCCAAACTCACAACTCAAAGACACTCAGTATTTTTCAATGAGTCTGTGGGAAGGTTCTGCTAACATCTGAGCTTCTCAATGGGAGCAAAGCTCATGATTCCCAGTTCCCCCACTGTCCTCTCCCAGCAGAGACCAAGCTACCGACACAGCACTGAACCAGGGATGTAGAGATGGTGGATTCGGGCAAATCCCAGCTGGCAGCTGGGCAACTGAGAGAAGGAAAAGGCAAGTCCTGAAGCACTTGGGGAGTGGCAGCACAGGCTGGTTACACACGCATTAGGTCACTGATACAAGAAAAAAAAATCAAGTCTGAGGTCACACCCATGACAGTGTGACTTCCAAGCAGGTCATCCTGAGCCCAAGAATGAGAAAGGGGAAGGTGGAGAACCTCAGGCAAAGTTAGGACATGGGAGGCAGCTCGCCAGGCCATGAGCTTGGACTCTGCTCACAATGCTTCCTATGGGCTGGTGAGAAAGGCCAAAGAGGACAGTCATCAGCAACAAAACATTCAGAAGGGAAGATGTTAATTTCACCAGCCAGTGGTGGCTGCTCCATCCCTGGGAGTGTTCCAGGCCAGGCTGAACAGGCTTGGAGCAACCTGGGCTAGTGGAAGGTGTCCCTGCCCACGGCAGGGGTGAGATGAGATGAGCTCTAAGGTCTCTTCCAGCCCAACCTATTCTATGATTCCATGACTTAAACACGACAACAAACCCCAACCCTCAGAGCTCCGCACTGTACCAAACAACACCCGGACACACAATCTTCCCACACCTAGGGGGGCTGCAAAACTTCCTTACACCAATAACTCCCCAATACACCTCCGGCCACACACAGCACTTCGCTTCCTCACACCCGGCAACACCACCAGCTCCGGGAGGAGTTTCCAAGGCACTTCCAGCTCGCGCCCGGGCAGGTCCCCGCGCG
>NW_008679685.1:0-19501 GCF_000695815.1 Acanthisitta chloris | reverse complement strand
GCCCCACCCCTGGTAGGCTTATCTACCTGCTAAAGTAGAAGATTATCCTCTATGAACTTGAGGAATCTCTTAGACTGCCTTTTCTATGCTGTGTTAGGTTTTCAGCAGACATCTGGTAGTTTGAAGTCATCCAAAAGAACAAGAGTTGATGATTTTGCAACATTTGCCAGCTGCCTGTAGAATAAATCATCACCCTCATCCTCCTGATTGGGTGATCTGCAACAAACTCCCATGAAGATGTCAGCCTTGTTGGCCTTTCCCCTGATTCTGATTCACAGGCACTCAGCCTTGTTACTGACCTCAAGTTCTACAGAGTCAAGAGACTCTTTGACATATAGAGCCACCCCTCCACCCCTCCTATCTTGCCTATCCCTTCTGAAGAGTTTGTAACCATCCATGGCAGCACTCCAGTCACATGAGTCATCCCACCACATTTCTGTAATGGCAACTACGTCATAGCTTTCCTGCTACATGATGGCTTCCATCTCCTCCTATTTTTTACCCATACTGTGTGTTAGTGTACATGCACTTCAGCTGGGCTGATGATTTGACTCCTAACTCTGGCTTCCCACCCCGAGGCTCATCTCTAGAAAGCCTGATTTCAAGTGCTTCCCCCTTCAAAGCCCTCCTGATCAGCCCTGCCACTTTATAGGCTAGAGTGCTTTTGCCCCTGCTGGAGGCTTGGTAACACAATATATGCCACATGGTCGAGAAAGCCAAAATTCTGCCGGTAGCATCAATCCTTTAGCCACCTCTTGATAAGGTGGGTTTTCCTACTCCTCTCGTTGTCCATCCCTGCTACTGCAGGAACTGAGGCAAACACCACCTGTGCTTCTGTAGTATTGACTAGTCTACCCACTTTATTGAAATCCTTTTTAATTACCCTAATACCTCTTTCTTTAATACCATCACTACCAGCCTGGACAACTAGCAGTGGGTAGTAATCAGAGGCCAAATGAACTCAGGGAGTCTCCTACTGATATCCCTTACCTGAGCCCTGGGTAGGCAGCAGGCTTCTCTGTGGAATGGGTCCGGATGGCATATAGGGCCCTCAGTTCCCTTCAGAATGGAGTTGCCTAATACAATTACCCTTCTTGCAATTCAATTACTCTTCAGAGTGATGTAGCCATTCTGTCATAGACAGCCACTAAATCAGTCCTTCCTGTTTCAGATGAGTCCTTCAGACAAAGTAGTAAGTATGTCCTATTGCAAACAGCCAAGGATCCTGCCTAAAGTAATGCTGGCTATACTTTGATATCCTACATTGTGTTCATATCATGTTTCAATGCAGGACTGACTTCAGTTGTAAACAGAACTTTTCCATGCATTGAAAGAGAGGTATTCTTAAGACATGAACAGAAACAGTTAAGCTCATTTCTTTTCAGTTAATGGACCATAACATATATTCAACTTAATTTATTTATAGATTTTGAATAACAATTAATATATTTTTTAAATAGGAAGTACTCCATAATTATCTTTGGATTTTATATGAAGATAAATCCTTATAGCATAACTGCATTGTGAGAGATAATATATTTTGCTTGCGTGTTGTCTAAACTTTTTAAGAATTTTCAATAAGTAATTGTTGAATAAAGTTCTTAATGCATTTAATACTGTTACTGTTGTTGCTTTCATTATTGTTATTGTTATTGCTATTACTGCTATTATGAGTGGCTGAAATATTCCTTTATCTTTCTTACATGTATTCCACACTGTTGTGATTTGTGAATAGTATTCTCCAATTTAGTGTTTCCCACAGAAACACTCCGGACCATGCCACTTTCTCACCCCCAACCGCTGCCATCATCATGGGATGAGGAGAGTTGGGGCACAAAAGGAAAAGATCCTGTGTTGAGATAAGAACTATGTACTAGGAATAGCAGTGAAATGATAACGTAGAACAGTAACAATTATACTAATAGCAGAATGTACAAGGCAGGCGAATGACTCACACAGGATAGCTCACCATTGAAACCAGGAACTGCCTGACCTCACCCTTGCACTCTGTAAATGTAAACAAAAGGGGACTCCAGCCCCTCCCCTTCCATCCTCTGTGCATGATACAGGTGGTATAGAATAGTCCCAGCCCCTCTTGGCTGCTGCAAAAGTTAACACTGTCCTGAGCAGGACCAGGACATACATTTTGACTTCTCTCCACTTCAAATAGGACAAGAAGGATGTGATGAGCAGTTCATAAAGATAATCAACTCAGATCAATGTGCTAATTGTGCCTTTTTTTCCGCTTTCTCTAACTTCAACTGCTCATTAAGGTTGAATATTAAAAATAATTTAAAAAATGTATTTTAACACAGAACATTTCTTCCCTATTTAATAAATTGGAAAGCAGTTCTCCAAAAAGCTTTCACATCAAAACTTAAAGGAAGAACAATGGAAAAAGAAAAAAAAGTAGAAATATTTTTAATGGAGTAGGAATGAATGGGACAGGACGGTTAAAAAAGAGAATGTGTTTTTCTTTGAAAAAAAAAAGGTGGTTAGAAAATAATTGTAGTAAGTATGAACGAGACAGTGAAGCTCAATGCAGGAGAACTCACAACTAAAAAAGAAATCATCTGATAGTGATTTTTATTTGTAAATATCTCTTGAAATCCTAGTCCAATGTGGAAAGGACAAAACTACAGTAAGGACACAGTATGACCTGATAAAGAAGATAAGAATAAAAAGGGTTTACAAGATGAAAGCAAAAGTAAAAGAAACAATTTAGCTTAGCAATGGGTGTGTGGACATGAACAGCATTGTTTTCCTTTGCTGTCTTTTACCCTTATAGTCTTTATCATACTGTATCAGTACACACACATAAACATGCAAATTATAACTTCTTATGTAATCAGCTGTTTAATCCTGGTCAGCAGCCAAGCCCCACACAGCTGCTTATTCACTTTCCCAGCAACAGGAGGAATCAGGGAGAGAATTGGAAAGCTTGAAAACTTGCGGGTCAAGATAAGAGACAATTTAATAGGAAAAGCAAAAGCCACGCCCACAAGCAAAGCAAAACAAGGAACTAATTCACTGCTTCCCATGGGCAGGACGTGTTCAGCCATCTCTGGGAGAGCAGGGACTCATGTGGCTGTTATTTGGGAAGACAAATGCCATCACTCCAAACATTCCACCTTTCTTCCTTCATTCCTGCACTTTATATACTAAGCATGATGCCATATGGTATGGAATATCCCTTTGGTTGGTTTGGTTCACTTGTGCCAGTTTTGTCTCCTCCCAGTCTCCCATGCACCTCTGACTTTGTTGCCAGTGAGGCAGCATGAAAAGCAGAAAAGGCCTTGGCTCTGTGGGAATACTGCTCAACAATAACAAAAACATGGCTATATTATCAACCCTGTGTTCAGCATAAATACAAAACACGGCCCTATACAAGCCACTGTGAAGAAAATTAACTCTACACCAGCCAAAACCAACACACTGACCAGAAAAGAGAAAATTGCTTAATCTTCATAGCAAAACTAGTTCTTAGAAAGATCCTGCTATGGTCATTGTGTTTTACCTGAAATACATTCAATCATTTTGATGCAAACACTGTGAAACTACTGGAGAGGGACCCTTTTGTTCCAAGTAGATAACACAAAGAGGGAGCAATCCTGATGTGGCTCCCTCACCATAACTATTCAAAACACAGCAGTGGTTTATGTGTACAATATCTGATGCACCAATTTTGGTTTCCACATGCTTAGTTTAAAATTCAGCAGTAGAAAGAAAAAAGTCCTTAAAACATAGCTGAAATATCTGTATAAAATAAAGTTAGCTCTAGCTATCTATCTACCTGTATGGCTTGAAAATGAAAGTATGCAAACCAAAATCAAGGAAAAAAAAAGGAAAACCAATTCCAAAATTAGACCACTAAAGCTGACACAATATAGAAAAGGTTCTTCATTTGCTTAATTTGACCATTTTAATGAAGCATGTTGTGTTTATGTTCTGGCTGTTTATGTGAAAAACTAATGAAGCTGTTTTTCCCTTTAAAGGGCCAGGGGGATTCAGGGAGTCATTGCGAGGGTAGTGCTCAGGTCAGTGGTCTGTTCAGCCAAGGAAGCTGTCTGGCAATGCCCATGAGTCCTGCTGTGCAGCAAGGCTCTGCCCAACTACATTTCCAAAGGGATGTGTGTGTTCTATCTATGTAACACCTGTTCCATTACCTCCCTTAAAATTACTTCATAAATCAGAAAATCTTTTCCCAATTTATTTTAGCTGCTCTCACTGAACAGCTTATCTGGGGCTTGATCCAAAGCCCATGGAACTCTATGGAGATACTTTTCATTAACTTTTTGGTGCAGACATCAGATTCATTACTCGAAAAGACTTTGGATTATTTCTTGTTTCCTTTGACAAGAGTCCCTATTGTTCTCAGCACAGAGTATACTGTATCCTCTATTTTAGATAAATATCAAAAGGAAAATTTCAAAGGTTCAGAGCTTTTGCTCTGTTCATTTATATGTTGTGGTTCTTATCCAAAATTTAGTCTAATACTTTTGTGTGCTGATTGAGGTAAAAGTACTGAAACTGTACTTAACTTTATAGCTGGGGGTTTTTTTTCTAACTTTATAGCTGGGGGTTTTTTTTCTAACTGTGTAAATGTTTACCGATTCCACCTGAGATAAGTTAAAGAGCCGAAAGAAACAAAATTTAGGTTTGGAGTGGGTCTGAAAAAAAGATCATTTAGATGTAATGTCCCTATTTTTTGAAAAGCATTATTTGAAATTAAATCAAAGATTTTATTAAGGTGAAAATATTTTATTTTACTAGTTCTGCAACAAAAAGTATAACTTATTTCATGATAAATTTCTCCTAACACAGCTTATAATTCCATTTTTACTTTCTTTGATTTTTTTGTAAGAGAAGTAAATTGGAATAATAATCATTACAAAATCATGAAGTAGCAAACCTAATTTTCACCTCAATTGCTAACTGCAATTTTTTTTCGATACCACTGTAGTAGGCGACTGCTGGAAAGGTCAGGATTTGAAATCAAGTTACAGACTGCACTTGCTTCTCACACTACTTCTGTTATGCTGTCAGATTTGCTGTCTGCCAGGATGCTTAAAAATCCTTTCAAATGTCAATTTCCACTAGTTGAAAGACCAGGTTTTTATTTTATTGGTAAGGGAGAGGAAGACTAAACAGCTGCTTCTTAGCTGCTTCGTGAGCAAAGAAACAAACGATAACACGTAAACAAATCCAGGGAGCTCATTCTAAGGTAGGATATTTCCACCTTGTCTCATTGAGGCCAATTCAGGAAAGTCTTGCTTGTGCTCCATAGACAATGCAGTCATGTTATCATTGAATTGAACCTAAATGGCTATATGCATATAAATCTTTAAGCAGGCTTACTGACTTGAACTTGAAATTAATATCCAGAAAGAAAAGCTACAAAGAGCTGGGGCACATGTTGAGGTGACCCAATAATCTCTTTTTGCTGGACCTGAGAATGAGTACAAAAACAGAGTAAGAACATCATGAGCATTTCTGAACAACCTGTGTGACTGCAAGCTTAAGTGCTTCCTAAAACAGGTACTGGATCTTTATATTTAAGACTTCTAATGTCTCTCATCATTGTCTGGGCCATGTACTAACAAGATTTGTGTTTACTTCAGTTTCATGGCTTCCTGACTGAGCTGGCTTATGTATGGGCAGCTGAGGGCATAAGTACTCTATGAAGCTTTCATTATGTTTTATAGGAATTTTTCAAGTTCAGAGCTTTAAATAAAAGTTGAGCTAATACTTTGCTGAAAGTAATGATCATTCTTTTAGTGTTTGATCCCTCTCTCCCTTAGAGCTTCATCCTCACATACAGATTTTCTTCAGCGCTTGAGCAAAGAAGATGCCTCTGGAGACAGGAATGGAGAATCTGAGAGAAGAGGTAGTAGGATAATGGTGTGATTTTACTTTGGAAAGTACCAGGGTCTGAAAATAATCCAGAGGCTTTCCTGTCAGGAAGAGTTTGAGAATAAAACCATGATTTGCTGGAGGGACAACAAAAGAGAGGGAATTCAGGAGAAGAGAAGGTACCATGGTGTACATTAGTTCATGACATCACTCAAAAGGACATTTTCATTTACATTGGTTTAGCTATTCCACTTAGCACATTAATTCATTTGCTGTGCTGTTCTACCCCCTTCACTTCTCTTTACCCTTAAATCTTTCCCTCCTGTCCCTGCTGTCCGAATATTATCCTGTCCAGGTTCATTAGAATACAGATATGAGAGAGTTTCTAGCCTCTGTGTGTGGCTGGATCCTGCAGATCTTACTTGGGCAGATCTGCCAAAGCAGCCTGGAGCGACTTTTGCCTGAAAGCAGGCATCAGGAATGGCTTCTGTACATGTAATATCCATGTTCCTACTGAGGTCACACAGAGCAGTGCCTAGAAGGGGGAGGCCTGAGGACCCCACTTTGCCGAATGCTGCACATAACTATGAAGAAACACTGGTTTGCAGTATAATGACCATCTAAACATTGTTGATTTCCCCTTAAGTTGGGAATGTGAGACATAGAAGACTGGATGAATGCCATGAAATATGAAAATGGATATGCTACTGACATCTTCAGAGGGAAAATCAGAATAGAACCACAGAATATCCTGAGCTGGAAGGGACCCACAAGGTTAATCAAGTTCAACTCCATAATTTACTCTTTCTTATTCCTCTCTTATGAATGAATGAATCTCCTTCTGAACATGCTTACAAAAAGGGTAGTTTGATATAGTCATATTTAGACATATAAATGTTTGATGTCACAGACATGGCAGACACATCCCTTTATGAGTGTGGGAAGTGACCACAATCTTTAGTTTCTATGGAATGATCCATACTGGGGAGAGGGCATGAAGGTCTAGGAATGTGAGTCATAACTACATATAGTTTGTGTCTTGCAAGATCTACTAAGTTATGAAGAGCTATGAACAAATATAACAATAGACTAAAATACTAAGGAGCTTTATGAAAAAGACATGGGCATAACTGAATTACAAGAGACTTCTGATGTTCATTACACTGCAGAACTAAGTCCAAAGCTATCATGATCCTAGTCATGATCCCATTTTAAGCCTATTTAAATATCAAGGAGGATTTTGTTGGGCTTTTTTTTCTAATTTAGTAAGTTTTATTGTCTTGCGTCTTCAATTACTATTGATATCACTGAAACAGAGATGAACTGCTCTAAACTGTCTGCAAGGCAAGTATCAGCTGCTCTATGAATCCTGTCCACACAGAAAGTTGCAGATGTAAGATGCTTTTCTAAAGTGAATTCATAGAGGAGATCTTTGACCACTGCCCAGTTCAGTCAAGCAAAAATGTTTCTGCAAGTGTAAAATTAATTTCTGGTCAACAAGTTTGCCCAATGTGAGTGAAAACTCTGTAAGTCTTTTAGAAGATTTGCTATTTTTCTTCTGAATATTAACATTATTTCAGTGAAATTTTGCAATGTAATGTTGTTAATGATAGGGGAAGAAACATAGAAAGACCTATTAATTTCCCACTCCTAAATTTTGATGCAAGTATACCCATTGAGTCATGTGTATTCCTGTTTTATCCTTTGATATGCCAGCTATTATTATTTTTCAAAAATCACCTTGGGAAAGGAATGGAATGATGTCTTAGTTTAAATATAATTAGAGCTTTGCTAATATTTATCATCCATTCAACACTTCTAACTCCTTTTATATATTAGGCATGCAGGTTAAGGCAAGCTAAAGGAAATTGTTTCATGTTTCTGAATTATGTCATGCTTTATTAGAACAGGTAATCCAGCTGTGGGACTTACTGCAACAAAATATAGGGTAGGCCAAAACTGCGAACATTAAATTGCTTTCAGGTAAATTCATTTGCATTACCAAGGAAAAGTCATTACAAAATGTTAAGCTAAATAGTATAGATGAAAAATTCAGCTCTGGAAATTCTAAGAAATTTGTCTTCCCTCCTGCCAGAAGCCAAGGAGGTATAGCAAAGGAAGCTATTACTGGTTGTTTGGTTCTTCTCATCTGTCCAGACCTGCTGCTGCCACTGTGAGAGACAAGATACTGAAACAACTGAACCTGTATGCAACCTGTTTACTTATTTTCGTATTATGTCTTTACAATGAAAGTGTGGAAGTATCATTATTTCTGTTTTACAGGAGAGAAAGACCAAACATAATAAAGGATTCATTCAAGGCCATGCAATGCATCATCTGCATCAAATAGATAAGTCAATTAGGTCCACATATATATTCCATAGACAACTGTTTGCAGGACCTGATTTTCTCTCGGGATTCAGTCTGAAGCAAAATTTCACTTCTTTAGAGAGGAAGTTCAGGTGAAGGAAAAGAAGGCTGTTTCAGTCAGTCACATGAATAGGAGCACAGAAGGACAATTTGGTTTGGACACTGGAATAAGATTTGAAGCAATCCTAAAAATCCAAATACGTCAGCATCCCATGGGGTATTAAACTGAGACAGTCACTTCAGATATTAAAACACACAGTTTGGAATTGATACTGTAGAGAAATAAGATTGACACTATAAAGCTTGTAACTGCCATTTCTTCCATCTGAGTGATTAAAACCTTGTCAATGTTAAGATCAAGCTTGCATTCTGAATTTCAAAAACCTCAGTTCCAGTGACTAATTTATTCTTTATGACAGCTTCAAGTACAAATAGATTATCAAAGACTCACAGATAGCTATTGTGTGGTTTTTCCTTTTTTTTTTCCTTTTTTTTTAGCAAGCAATTTTCAGGATATTTTGGGAGGGTAGATTGTTGTTTGGAAGGAGCTAAACTCACTGGAGAAATTGTGGCAAGAAACAATTTGTATAGATGCATTGAAATATATATGTGAAACCTATTGTCCCCTTTAAAGAACTTAACTTTTACATTATACCGTATGCCCTTGTCTTGTAAGGCATGATAAGGAATATTATTTTTTCTTATGATTCATATTATTCTAACTTGCAATTTTTATTCAAATGGAAGTTAAATAGTTTAAGGTCAAGCAGTTAACTTTTTAATGAAGGAAAAAAATTTTGTTTTATTTTGTTTTGAATGGATTTCTTTCCTGTTCCTGAGAAAATATTTGACATAGTTCTGAGGGATTTTGAAAGTAACAAAGGTTATGTTACTTTACTTGTGCATGTCCTTTCTGATATCCCAGTCCCAACAAAGGACTAAACCATCAACGCACTTTACAGTTTTAAATTATTCGTTCAGCTTCTAAAAGCAACAACAAAACCCACAAACAATAATAACAAAAGGATAAAATGAAAAAGCAAACATTGAAAATTAATGTTGCAATTGCAAAACAATCCCAGCAAAAACAAACAAAAAAACCCCCAACCATCGGGTTCGGCATCATATAGGGCACATTACCACAAAAGTATGAACTGAGAGTTCAAAATGAGCAAAGTAAAAAAAGAAGTATCACTGAAGTGTCTTCTCTTGCATTGACTATGAACTTCTAGTCTTAAAAACTGTGATAACTGTCTGCTCTGTCTGTGTATATGAATGCAGCCAAAGATCATTATTGAATAGTCCTGGAGCAAAAAATTTCCACCTTTCTATATTTTATGGTGTTCAATTGAACTGACACTCAGGAGAAGAAATTTTCCAAAACCAAGAGAAACAGAATATAATTGCTGCAGGAATGGATATCTCCTCAGATCTCAGATCATTAGTTTCCATAATACTAACTTTTGGGGGAAGGTTTAAAGCTACAAAATGTAGGAAATTTGGCATAAAAATTCCTAGGCACTCTATAACTCCTTTTTTCTACGCCAAAAGAAGAGAACATGATGCTATTTGCCATATGCATGGCTGTAGCATAGCCTGGCAAGATCAGGTTAGACTTGCAGTGGGAGCCTTCTTAATTCTGTGGGTTTAAATCAGACCTATAATGTTAGTATAACAGTCAACAGGGTCCTCGATGCACAATTTGGTTTGATGAGAGATTCTTTATCTGTGAGTCGTTGTTATGGGAGACTATAACAATTTCTACTGACAGACTAGAAAGGATTCTATTTGCATATTTAAAAATATACACAGATGGAACATGTACATGCATAAGCACACAAATACACATGCATTTGTGCGTATGTATATAGATGTCTATGCCTAGTTTTGTATATAATAATAATATAAATTATCCATAAGAAGAAATGATGCCTAAGTGGGTTATTGATGTATCTTTTAAACCAGAATATGCTGGGTTTTTCCCTTTTAAACACTGAATCTTAGTGGGCAATGCATTTTCTGGATGGAAGCTCATTAAAAGTGAACTGTAATTGAGGCAGTAAAATACTCTACTATTTTTTGCCCCTTTTCAGCAAAAGGAAAGGCTTTACAAAGAACTCAGCATATTGTCTACTGAGGGCTTTTGACAGTCAAGGTCCATCTGCTCAATATTATGCAAGATGAAAAAATACATGTAGTCCAAGCCTTGGAGTGTATAATTTGATCTGATCTATGTAGGTGCTTTACTGACTATCTGTTTGAAACGTGTTGACCAGATCTAGGCATACAAATGCAGTATTTGCATGAATTTCTTGGTATATCCTGCAATAAAGATTCAAAACCTCTTGAGTGCACCACTACTGATTTATTTTCATTGATTGCTGGACTAGACAAGCCTCTCTTAGTGCTAGAGAAGCAGTTAGTCTATAATAGATAAATACTTCTAAAGAGCATCATACATGCATGAGCAGCTAATTGCATTTGAAATTGGTAGAAGCCTGGATTTTGTGCAGCTTTAGGGCTTAAGACTTCTTTTTTAATTTAAATCTAATGTTGAAATAAATGTTGGGATGGAAACTGAAGGGTTTTTTTCTCGCCTTTTTGTGTGTCTTCCAGAGAGGGATCTCATGACTTTATTTCCCAATTTGGGTAGAAAGATCCTGGCCACTGTTGAACTTCAGTGTTATAACTGCCACTTCAGGTAGAGTATTTTATTCTATTGATACAGCTTCGGTGTTTTCTAAAGGACTTTCTTACCTATCTGGGGGTAAGCACATGCAAAAATATATGTAAAAAAAAGTCTTGGAAAACACAGTGATAAAAATCTCACAAATTGTTTTTCAATACATTTTCTAGCAATGCAGAGAGATGCAATGTTAGCTTTGTGAATACCATAATAATACAATGCCTGATAACTCTGGTGTCATTAAATAACACTTATATTAAGACTCGCTGTATGAATTTACTAATCATTATAAATCTGAGCGTTATTAAATAGAAATCTAATATCTAAAAAATTTTCCCGTTGAAGGTAAACTGTTAAAGACTGGTTTTCTTCCTCACTCTACAAATAGAAAGAGGACCTTCACAAGGCATAGTATGCTCTGAAAGCCAGCTTACTTTGCAGTAAATAAATATGTAATGTATGTAAAAGCAATAATGCTTTCTCTGAAGGGCAGCTATCCTTCCAAGTTTCAGCACAAAGTAAAAGTAGCAACTTGTAAGAGTTCAGGAAAGGAATCTTGTGAAATTAGAATTTTCACAGAACCACAGGAAGGTTCAGATTGACAGGTATCACTGAAGGTCATCTAAACCTCTTGACACTTAACACTGGTTACATTCATTGTTGAATATATTTACAGTAATGTGTATAAAATCCTGATATTATACAAATTTATATGGCCAAACTCCTAAGCAACCTTAAACTTCAGCCTGTATAGTTTGTCATTCTACTTAATCTTAACTAATCTATCAAAACACTTATCAGCACAGTATGTAAAGGATACTGGGTGATGTGCCTTCTTAACTAACTTAAGAATGCATTTGAGATAGAGGTGAAATGAAAGCTTTGTGCGGATTCCTTGCACAATGCTGTCCTTGATACATTTGCAAGATTTGTATATTCCACTGTCTGTTGCAAGCATTGTAGTTTTGTTCACTATTTGTCTACCCTTTCTTCCCCCTCCCTATTCCACAGTAGAAAATTAATAACAAAAATTTCAGCAATGTTTCCGAATTAGTTTGACGAATTTTCTTCTTTGTTAATTAAGCTAAGTGAATAGAGGTATTTTGAAAGCAAAGGAGAATTTTCCCTCTCTTGTTTCATCACTCTTAACCTTGTAATAGCAACACATTGATCAGAAATAAGAGTCCACGTGGAATACTGACTTTGTTTGGGTTTTTTTTTTCTCACCCTGCCTCTTGCCCCCCTTTCCCTATGATAAAAACACGTTTGTTTTCAGTGTTGTCCAAAAATGAGCTGGATTCATTGGGATTAAAAAAATGAGGTTTTCTTAAGTGTTTATTTTTTATCACAATTTCAAATTTGTTAAGAAATGCAGCAGTCTTTGACCAGATAGTGAAAATACCTGTCTGTGCAAACAGAATGTTATTTAGGTAGCTATGCAGCTAGACACATGGACAGATTCTTTTTTTCATTTAATAGATCAATGAATATATTAATTCAATTGCAGGTCTTGAGCTTCAGACAATGATAATTGGAGTAGATTAATTACATTTAATGAGACTATGTCTGTTTATGCCAGCTGAGAATCAGTTCCGCTTTTTTTTAAGCTTTTTAGAAGAATTTGAAAGGATTGAAAGAATTTTGTTCTTAAAAGATGGGCATTTTTTAAGAATTTGTTAGTGAACAATGAAACATGCTGCTAATTACAACTTACAGTGAAAGTGCTAAGGTGAACAAATCAGCAAAATCTTTATTTTGCAAAGAGTGTTTTTGAGCATACTGATTACCTGTTTGATTGCTGAATATTTTTTTAAAAAAGAAAAATCATATCATGTTTCGCTATTTAGCTTTGCTTTGAGTAGCCCAATCTTGTATTTTGTGGAACAGCATCCAAATATTGTAGTTCTACCAGGTTTCCGCAGCATTCCGGTTTCTCCTTGTAACAGAGTCCTCCATGAACTGATGAATAAGATTACTCCCAGACTGTGACAACAATATGGAAAGTCTTGCTCTAGAGTGGCACCAATCAATTTATCTCAAAAGTAGACAAAAGTTTTCGTCAGAATAGGAAGTACTTTTAGGCAGTATTTCCACCTCTTAGGATTAATGAGATATACAGGTGTGTTTCTGAATCATTCCTATTGTCAGGAAATAATGTTACAGATCCATATTGACATTCAGAAAAATACAAAAAGCTGCACTTGGCTATAAATATAGATCTGATTTAACTGAAATGTAATTCCATTTCAAGTACTTCTCAAGATCTCTTTTGGACTAGAACACCAAATTCTACTGAGGTTTAAGAAAACATAGCATGAAGACCTTTAAACTTAACATGATGTAATGTGATGTAACAAAACAAAACAAAATATAACATAATGCATATTAATGTAAGAAAAACCCTGTCTCTCCCACCAGGGAATACTATTCTCGTGAGTTAAAAATTCTCTTCACTCCTAATGAAAGAAGCATTTTATACCAACCATTGTGAAACAAGGACTTACAGTGAATAGCAGTGCAGCAGAATAGCTATCTTTAACTCTTAACAATGCCTTTCAGTCATCTACTCAGATACTTTTTGTGACTTGATGTTATTAATGTTTTTGTGTTGGTCTCTGAAAGTTTTGACAAGCCCAGACACACAGAGGCTTCGTAACAGAGGCTATGTATGTACTTGCATTATAGTTTCATATTCTTGAAAAAAAACCCACACAAAGCCAAAAGCAACAACAATAAAACAAACAAAAAAAACCCAAACCACCTCCCCAAAACAAACAGACAAACAAAAAAACCCTCCAATTCCTTAAAAAAAATTTATTTTTGGTTACAGATCCTTATCATAAATAAGAATCAAATCTTTTTGCACCAACAGATCTCAAAGCTCTTTACAATGTATGGCTAAATGCAGCTAATTTATTTTACATGTTAGAAAGAAAAGGCACTCTGGGGTAAATCCCCTTTTTCCAAGAAACAAGCAATATGCTGTCGCCACGGCTGTACCGTCTCTCAGTGAAGTCCTGCATGGTTTGGTTACAGGTAATCACAGAACATGAGATGTGAGCATATTTTAAATCTTTCTAAGATGAGCTTATTCATTTGCTTCATAGTGTCCATTTCAAGCTCCAGAGGCCAGAGTCACTGGAATGTTTTACAGTACATCCTTGTTTGGCTGATAGATTATTTCCTGTATTTTTGATACATTTTTAATTGAATTTGGCACTGTTGTGGCAAATGCCTGAGGTTTGTAAATTTTTAATCTATCTGCTGTGTACTATTTGGAGTTTTTTATTAATTTCAGACCTGAGTTTTGAGGCTTTACTTTTTTTTTCTTCTTTTTTTTCCTTTTTTTTTTTTTTTTTTTTTTTTCTCTTCATGTTTTAGGAGCAGTACAAATAATTTGACAAGGCAAAATTAATATGGATTGATTTCTTTTAAAGCATCTCATATGGCTTGGGCAACAAGATTTGAGGATGGAGATATGGGCAGAGAGGAACCTAATGAAGCTCAGCAAGGGCAAGTATAGAGTCTTGCACCTGGGGAGGAATAATCCCATGCACTAGTACAGGCTGGGGGTTGACCTTGTGGAAAGCAGCTCTGTGGAGAAGGACCAAGGTGGTAGACAACAAGCTGTCCATGAACCAGCAGTGTGCCTTTGTGGCCATGAAGGCCAGTTGTATCCTGTGGTGCATTGGGAAGAGTGGTGGCCAGCAAGTTGAGCAAGGTGATCTTGCCTCTTTATTCTGTACTGGTGAGCCATATCTGGAGTATCATGTCCAGTTCTGGGCTCCCTAGTTCAAGCAAGACAAGGAACTACTGCAGCAGGTCCAATGGAGGGCTACAAGATGATGATGGATTTGCAGAATGTCTCTTGCAAGGAAAGGTGAGGGAGTTGGGCCTGTTTAGATACACGGAGAGATGGCTGAGAAGGGCCTCATAAATGTATATAAGTATAATGTATAGAAGCCTAAAGGCTGAGGCCAAACTCCTTTCAGTAGTACCCAGTGACAGGACAAGGGGCAATGGAAACAACCTGAACACAGAACACTGAGTAGGAAGGACTTTACTGTGATGGTGGCAGAGCACTGTGATGAAACTGCACAGATAGGTTGTGGTTTCTCCTTCTTTAGAGATATTCAAAACCCGACTGTATGAGATCCTGTGCAACCTGCTCTCAGGGAACGCACTCTCCAGAGATTCTTTCCAGCCTCGACCATTCTGTGATGCTGTGATATGTAATCAATACTGAAACAAATGCTAAAATCTTTTACAAAGTTTAATGCAAAATGAAGTTTTCTGGGTTCAGCCTAAATAACACAGAAGCAAAAAGCAGAAAGCTTTGTGCAGAAATCTCTCTGTGCTTTTCTGAAGCATATGGAGAAAAATAAGGGTCCTGTCTCACAAAATGTCTAATGCAGTGCTTAAAGCACAGGGAAACAGGCCAATTGATTACACAGGAGAAGAAAAAGACTGTTTACCTCTTTTATGCATGCCATCCAAGAGTGTAAGTATTAAAATGCCTCAACATTTCTCTGTTGGAGAGGAATAAATAGTGAGCAACTATAATTAATAAGTATTAAAATTGTTTGATGATTTATGTGCAAGTGTACGCATTAATGCAATCCATTAAATTCATATATTTCAACAGATAGTAACTTACGATCTTTTGTAAGATCTGTCATGAAACACAGTTAGAGATATAGAATTGTCTCAGTGCATTATATAGCAAATTGTACTCCTCTTTCCTCTGAAATGACTAGACTTTAGAAACTGAATATGATTGTCAATGCATTGGACAGCCACATTAGGTATATTTTTTGCTCTACCATCACCTGGGAATGTGTAGAAAAAAATCTTTTATCATTGGAAAAGTTCAGAACAAGAGCGAACAATATTCAAAGTGACTGAAAAAAAAATGTGTGTGAGTTCTATCTATTTCACTTTTTACATAAAAAGAGTAAGAGATTGGGTGTGTAACCCTCATTTATGAAATGTAATGACTCTCCGATGAGTTCCTAGGTATTATTTTCAACTTTTATTTGTTACTTTGTTTTTTTCGTCTTCATATCTTCATAGAACCGAAGGAGATGAAGAGACAAGCCATTTTTAGGCACTCCACATCAAATTCAGAGACCTCTTCAGCCCTGGATATGTATAAAAAAATTATTCAATGTCAATAATGAATGTTCTTTCTTTTGTCCTAGAGAACCAAAACTGTAAGTATGTAAGATGTAAAAGGGCAATAAGGGCTGATTAGAACAGAAAGCAAAGCGAAAAAATAGTCCTTTGCTCAGACTTCAATGAGTTAGTGGAGGATTATAGGTAAACTATGTCATCTCTTAAAATACTACAGACAAATCTCTCAGGGAGACTTTTGTCCTGCTTTTCTATTTAATAGCCCATTGAGATTATCATAATTAAATATACACAGTCAACATATTACATGGATAAGTATTTGCTGTATATACAATCTTCCTGTACTTATCTAATTATACATATATTAAGGAGGAGCTATAATACTATCACACAAAGCTTGAACTTTCATCTCTTTTTTAATGAAACAATTCACAGTTTAAAAATCTCTGACATACTTTGACTTAAATATGACAGGTCATTAGCCTTGAAAGAGCTAGTGGCGTTTATATCTATTACCCTAAATGCATACTAACAAGCTAACTTCATAAAGAAAACAGAGAAAACTTCTCGGTCACTGTTGCCTCCTGCTGATTTCCATGTATGTGGGACCCATACATGGTATGTAGTATGTTTGACTATGGTTTAATGTTGGAGAATCATTGGTAGTAAGTGACTCTATTACTTTGCTTTTGAAGGAAAATGAAGGATATATATGATTAAATTGGAGGGGGTATGACATTGAAATGGATCAGAGTTATTTGATGGAAAGTACACTATAGTAAGACAAAATGGCTCAAAAATGCAGAGTCAAAAGTAGTGTATGAGAATGTAAAAACATTGTTCTTCCCCTTAGCAGATTGTTGTGGAGAACAGAAAGGAAGAAAATGGTATGTGAGATATACAAAATTTGATACATTTCATTGCAAATTATACAATGTCATCAAGGAGTAGTAGGCAATGAGTCATGAGGAGAGATTGAAAAGAATAAATCTGAATTGCTTGACTAATGCTGACTAACAGGCAAACTTTCTTCGAGAATACAGAAATGGGTTCCTTAATTATCTGTCTAGATTTTTAAAGACATACAACGAAAGAGAACTTCTAAGATGCTTTCAGGATAAGTTATAGAACCAAACATTTTACTGAAATGGTCACCTTAACAACCACCCACTGAGGAAATAAATATTTTAGAAGAATGCGGTGTTATGCAACAAACTGTATGGGACAGGAAGAAGGTCTTCTTAACACAGAGTACAGCAGGACTGTGAAAATATCTGGGGGCATGGTAGCAGCTCCTGGATTGGCTAGCAAATGTGTGAAACAGTAGAGACTCCCATGCTATCGGTAATTATCCAGAAGATCCAAAGCAATATCCTGGGGTGCTGAATGTCACTCAAGTAACCCTTGTGCATCTAGACCAGGTAGGTGATGATTTCACTTAACTTTTTTTTTATTTCAACACAGATATTTTGAAGACAATGACAAGGTAAAGTAGCATGACTGGCTAGCAAATGTGTGAAACAGTAGAGACTCCCATGCTATCGGTAATTATCCAGAAGATCCAAAGCAATATCCTGGGGTGCTGAATGTCACTCAAGTAACCCTTGTGCATCTAGACCAGGTAGGTGATGATTTCACTTAACTTTTTTTTTATTTCAACACAGATATTTTGAAGACAATGACAAGGTAAAGTAGCATGACCATTTGAAGATACTTCACAAGTTTTTTTTTTACAATTCTGTGTCTTTACACCCCTACATACACATTTATGAATAACACTATCAAAGAACTGAGGTGAGGTTTCGGGATTCAGAAAATATTATTGGAAATTAACCTTCATCCACAGTTTCTGTTGCAACAAAAGCTGTTGCTACAACTGGAACAAAGAAAAGGCTCAAAAATTACTTTCAGACAAAAAAAGCACAAGGAGGGTGTTTGTGCATGCCACAAAGTACTCTCCCTCTCACAAGTCCACATTTGGGGGGAAGCACTTGTCAGTGTGACTGCATTCAGATCAGTGACAAAACAAAACCAAGAGTAAAGTGTATGAGAGAAAACCCCTGTTTTTTCCATGCTTTTCCATCATTCCACTTCCTTCTATACCACAAGAATCTAAGATTTGAAGATAAGCCTTAAAAAAAAGACTTAGTCTTCACAGTTGACAATGAGGAGTCTGAAAGAGGTGTAATTGTGAAAATAAGAATTAAGGGCAATTGTAACTTTGGACTGACATTGAGGACTGCCTTAAAAGAAACTTGATAAGGTCAAGCTAATAAACTTGGGATTTCCTCAAGGGGAACCCAAATGCTGGAGCTGTGAGACACTTTGATGGATAATTAGCATAAAGCAGAGCAAGTATCCCACCACAAAGAAAGTAAAACTGCAATCACAAATAGAACTGAATCTAAATTAGTCAAAATGGTGGGCAAAATGTCTTCCCTTGACTTGTCCAGAAAATCCACAGAATTACCAAGGACAGAATTAGGTCCATAATTCTTAAATTATTGGAGATTCACTCAGCACTACCTGCATGTTCAGAGAAGAGAATGGGGTTGGGAAAGGGTCTGGAGCACCAGGAGCCACTGGAGCTGTAGGAGCTTAGCCTGGGGAAAAGGAGGCTCAGGTGGGACCTTGCCACTTCCTGCAGCCACCTAACAGGAGAGTAGAGCCAGGGGGGCTTGGGTCTCTGTTCCCAGGGAACAAGTGACAGGACAAGAGTAAACAGCCTCAAGCTGCACCAAAGAAAGTTTAAGTTGGACATAAGGAGGAATTTTTCCATAGAAAGAGTTGTCAGGCATTGGAAGGGGTTGCTGAGGATTGGGGTGGCATCACAGTCCCTGGAAGAGGTCAAGGAACGACTGGATGTGGCACTTAGTTCCAAGGTCTGGTTGAAAAGCTGGTGATTGGTCAAAGGTTGGACTAAATTATCTCAGAGGTCTTTTCCAACTTAAATGATTCTGTGATTCTGAGTCAATGACAATGAAATACATTGGCACTGGGACATTACTAATTGACACCTTATGCGCCTGTACAAACTGGAGTCTGTTGGTTTGTGTAGTACATTCAGGGTTTGTTCACTTGACCATATGAATTTCTGATAATTTCTTTTCAATTATGTGGGCCTACCCACTCCATGATTGACCAATGGCACTTAATTTCATACAAGCTTGCATTTAAGAGACCATAAAATAATAGAATGGATTGAGTTAGAAGAGACCTTAAAGATCATCGAGTTTCAACCTCTCTCTTATGCACTAGGACAACTTCCACTATACCAGGTTGCTCAAAGTCCCATCCAGCCTGGATTTGAACACTTCCAGGGATGAGGCATCCACAGCTTCTCTGGGAAATCTTTGCCAGTTCCTCACCACTCTCATAGTAAAGAATTTCTTCCCAACATCTCATCCAAACCTTCTCCCTCTCAGTATCAGATCAGGGTAATTGTGCTGGTTTGAGCTG
>NW_008679684.1:0-780 GCF_000695815.1 Acanthisitta chloris | reverse complement strand
CGCCGGGGCCACCCAGGGCTCGGGGGGTCTCTGCACCTTTGGCAGACCCTACGTTGCTCCCGCCTGCAGCCCTTGCGTCCTGCCACGCTACACCAAGAAGCTCTGGGACACCTGTGGGCCCTGCTAGACCCTCAAACAACAGCCCTAGAGCCGCTTTGTTGCTTCAGCATGAAGTTTTCTGGCTTTCCTCCTGTACCTCAATTCCCTCCATGACACCTCTCATCCTCCTCGCTCCTGCCCACGCCAAGATTTGAGACCTCAGCATCGTCTCACAGGGAGTTCCTTCTCTCTGCAACAGTCATAGCCTGCAAGAAACCTGAAGAACAGCTCTCTGACAGCCTGGGGAGATAACCTGCCTTTCTCTGCCCTATATGTCTTTTTCCCTTGTGTTTTATGTTCTTCTGAAATAAAACAATCCTGCATCCAACATCTGCCTCTGTTTTTACTGTCTAGGCCCAATGTGGACAGTAGAGGGTCTTTGCCCTCTACATGGCCATCGATAGACCCAGTTTTTGCCCGCGCGTCCCACTGAGAGCCACCCCAAGCTGCCGCTGGACACACCTCACAGCCCTGGCAGCTCTCACCAGACCTGGTCCTACAGCTGTGTCCCAAGGCCTCTGCCTGAAGGACATGCAGTCCAGGGGCTTTGGAGTCCCTCCAGCCATTCTGGATGTAAGCAGGATTGCCCCCAGGGGCAAAGGCTGCCAGGGCTCCAAAACATTTGTGTCTACACTTCTCTTTTATAAGTCTTGTAAATGCAAGCAAAAGGGATATTTCCAC
>NW_008679683.1:74351-78380 GCF_000695815.1 Acanthisitta chloris | reverse complement strand
CAAGGAGTGACAGATTCAAATTGAAGGCGAGGAGGTTTAGGCTAGATCTTCGGCAGAAGTTTTCCCTGTGAGGGTGGTGAGACACTGGCCCAGGTTGAGGCTGTGGCTGCCCCAACCCTGGCAGTGTTCACAGCCAGGTTGGATGAGCATTGAGCAACCTGCTCTGGTGGGAGGTGTCCCTGTCCAGGGCAGGGGTTGGGGCTGGATGATCTCTAAGCTCCATTCCAACCCCTAGAATTCTATGCTGCTATGAATATTTGCATCAGGCCACTCTCGTGCTGTCCCCAGAGCAGCCCCTCTCACTGGCTGCATGCTGCCTGTGTTCATCTGCCAGGGAGAAACAGCTCCAACCCTCTCCATTCCCCATCGCAGCAAATCCATCCCATTCCCAAGCATTATGGGAGAAAGCCCAATCAAACAGAGCAATTAATTCAACAAACAATACAATTAAGCTGTGATCCCAGTGTAGTTTCCACCCAGAAACAGAATAAACAGCCTTCCCAGCATGGCTAAATAAACTCACAGATGGAGGCTTTTGTGAGTGGCAGAGTTTTCCCTCCGCAGCTTTCTCGAGAGCACGTAAAACTCAGGGAGTACATAAATCACTGGCTCTCCATCCTCGTGGCTGGGGTGGAAGGAATGGTGTGCCTGCTGTGGGGCAGATGTGTGCTGGCTCGAGAGGGAGGGCAGGGAGCTGGGGCTGGCCCAGAGATGTGTGTGCAGAGCTGCAGGCGAACAAAGGCTGCAGCAGCTGGCTCTGCTGAGTCCCCCAGGACCAGCTCTTGTCACGAGCCTGACACGAAACACATGGTGTGAAAAGCTGGGAAGGAGGAGAGTGACCTGCTTCACACTTGGCTGGACTCACTGGTTGCTTCAGGAACTGATGGAAAAAATCACCCTTTTTTTTGAACTGGGTTTCAAAACAGACTCTGTGCTGGCGGTGGAAAAAGGCATGTGCAGAGGCCTTGGGCAGTGGGTAGAAAGCAGAGCTGATTTGAATTGAAGGAGGGTAAATTTAGGTTAGATATTAGGCAGAATTTTTTGCTGTGAGGGTGGTGAGACACTGTCCCAGGTTGCCCAGAGAGGCTGTGGCTGCCCCAACCCTGGCAGTGTTCACAGCCAGGTTGGATGAGCCTTGAGCAACCTGCTCTGGTGGGAGGGGTCCCTGCCCAGGGCAGGGGTTGGGGCTGGGTGATCTGTAATCTCCATTCCAGCCCCTAAAATTCTCTGATTCATTTACTCAAGGAAAAGGGAGGTAAATATTTCCAGGGATGCTGCTGGCTGCAGGGAGGTGGTGGCATCCAGGCTGGCTGCTCTAACCCTTTTGAAAATCAGTTGGAGTCCATTCTGGGAAAGGCTTTTCCATTCCTAGTCAGCTTCCATCCTGAGTTATTTGTGTGGGTGAAATGTTACCTCCCTTGAGGGCAGCTGACCTGCAGGAACATCAGTGTGGGGAAGGAGGATGTGACAGTTTGGGCTGGACAGCAATGGGAAGAACAGCTGGAGTGGAGGTGCTCTGCTGGCATCAGGGGTGGAAAGGATGGAGAGGGCAGGCTCAGGTTAGATTGCAGCTTGCCTGGCATTGGGGCCATTTCTCTGGGAAGCAGCCAAGGTGGAAGCAGGAGGGAATAGTGCAGCTTTAAGAGGTGTGAAAAGCCTGTGTGATGTGACCCTGTGGATGCTGTAGACAGAGAAAGAAAAGTTTTTTTCCAAGAAAAGCTTGCATGGTGCTGTATGACTATCAGGGAAGATGCTGCAGGTGAGTCACTGTGCAGAACCCTCCCTGCCCAACAGTGTGAGCAGGCACAGGGGGGAGCTGTGGGAAGCAGGTAGCTTGTCTCTTGCTTCTTTTTCCAGCCAGCCAGGAGTGGAGTGCCCAAGGAAGGACCTGCTGTAGAGGCTCACCCCTCACTCACTGGTGCCCTCCAGCCACCTCTCCTGCAATGAGAATGAACATTGTGGATTTTCCAGGTCATCTGGTGAGTCACTCACCCAGCTGAACTCCCCCCAGAAAGAGCTGAAGCTGAGTGCTTTCCTTTTTCCTGTCAGATGTTTCTGTTATTCTTCCTCTCCTCTCCTGTCTCCTGTTTTCTGGATACATTTTTGCTCAGGAGCTTGTTGACCACCCAAATGGCTTGATTTAGCATTCAAGATTCCTGAGAAGGGACTTGAGGCACTGAACCTGGCACCAGCCACTGCTGTTGGAGCCTTGGCAGGCTGCTGTGCTAATGAAAGTAGCTGGGGAAACCATTTCCAGCCTCCAGTTGGGTAAGACTGAGCAGTAGGAAGGCTTGTGCCAAAGTGAATCAAGTGTAGGAATGTCCTGTGTATGACACAGGGAGTTCAACACCTGCAGGTGAGTGCAAAAGATACTTGAGCCCACAGATAGCTACTGGTGCTGTGAAAGTTGTGCAAAAGTGTTGTACTTTGGCCCTGACATTCACAGCAAGGTGGTCCTTTTGCAGCATAGACCACGTTCTTCTCTCTTTACAGAGCTGTCCTTCAAACACAACTGGTGGACTCTCAAAATCAAATCCTTCTGGTGCCCCATGATTTGGATGGGGCTCTGAGCAACCTGGTCTAATGGCAGGTGTCCCTGCCCAGGGCAGGAGGACTGGAACTAGGTGATTTTTGAGGTCTCTTCTAAGCCAAGTTATTCTGTGCTCTATGGTAAGGCCTTGTGCACTGCTCCCTAGCCAGGAGTTTCCCAGAGATGTTTGCTTGGACTCATGTTATGTCTTCTGGGACATACCTAGCTGAGGCTTTACTTCTATTGCTGCCTTTGTGTGGTTGTTGCCTGTAAATCAGCACTTCTGGTGGTTGCAGAGTAGATTTTCTGAGCTTACATGTACCCTAGGTTGAGTTTTGACTTGGAAGAAGAGAGGGAACATTCCTTTCCTCCTGACTAGTGCCTTGCACGGACTGAGATCAGAGCCCTTCCACTTCCAAATAGGAAACAGCTGCCATTGTGCTCATTCTCCAAGAGCTCCAAGAGCTGGCCACCCTCCAGTTTCCTGCAGAAACACCCTTCTGTGAGCTGGGAGGCCAGAGGTGAGCCAGCTGCTATGATCCTGCCATGCCCTGGGCCTGGCTGTGGGTGCTGACACAGCCAGATCCTGGGATGGAGGATGTGAAACTTGGGGTTACCAAGCAAAGGGTGTGAACCACAGCTGGCTGGGAGGCTTAGCAAGGGAATGGCCACGTGAGGGTTTGAAGGCAGATGTGTGCCTGAGTTCTGAGCTGGCCAGAAAAAAAGTCATTGTGGCTGCAGTTCTCTGGTGCTGAGCTAATGAGTTCCACCAAGAAGTAAAACATTTGGCTTGGGCCTGTTCTAGTGTGGCTGCATAACTTCTGGCCAGCTCAAATGAACTCACATCTGCTGGTAAAAAACCACGTGTCCCATGGGAAAGGATGAGATTCTTCACCACCATTGTGGCTACTGAACTTTGTCCAACTCCTCATCAGAAATCTAAACTGGAGCTCATGCTTTTCAAGACAAGAGTCTAATCCCCCGGGAAAGCTCTCCATGCTGAGGGACTCTCATAGTGTGCAGGCAAACAGGCACGAAAGTCTCTTCCTCACAGAATTAGGTTCATTTTTCTCCCTGTGGCACAAAGGGGATGTGACTGATGGTGCTCACCTGTGTCTCCTGTTGGCACTAGAACTAAAGGGGAACCTAGAAGCTGCCAAGGGGCTGGCTGAGAAAGGAGCTGTTCTGGTCACTCTGTGGACATTATTTTAGCTAGTATTTTTGCAGCCTCTGATGAGTCTAAAAAGTTGTGCTTGTTCTTGGGGTGGTCCTGGGCAGAGCCAGAAGCTGGACTCTGATCCTTGTGGGTCCTTTCCAATTCTGGATATTCTATGAACCTTAGCAAGGTGTTAGGGTTAAGTGGATGAGAAGTGCACTGGGAACTGCAGTGTGAGCTCAGCCCAGAAATCAACCCAGGCCTGGGCTGCAGCCACAGGAGTGTGGCAGGAGGGGAGGGAGGGCATTCTGCCCCTCTGCTCTGCGCTGCTCAGACCCCCCTG